>NC_135988.1:17572471-17642471 GCF_053455715.1 Rhinoraja longicauda
CCTCCCATACCCCCATTCCCCTTCCCACCCCCCCATTCCCCCCCCTCTGCCTAACCTTAAACCCATGCCCTTTAGTCTTTGATATTTCCATACTGAGAAAAAGATTCTGACAGTCTACCCTATCTATATTTTACAAGCAGTCCCAGTACGAACCCTTAGGAACACCACAGCAACAAGCATGTAATCACTAAAATACCCCCCTGGCTCCGAATGCAAAGCCAGTTTTGGATCCATCTTACCAAATTGCTGTGCATCTGATGGCCCCTGATTTTTGGACTGGTCCTCCCCTTCCCAGTTCTCCCACTAGTCTTCCTGTCTCTGACTACATCCTATCTTTGTCCCGCCCCCCTCCCCTGACATCAGTCTGAAGAAGGGTCTCGACCCGAAACGTCAATTGACATGAGTGAAATTGTAGCCTGAATGTAAAATTGTTTCGGAGAGAAAGACTAAAATGATTATTGTTTTCATACTGGAGTCAGCTATATTGTTCCTTCCTGCTGTCATAAGGAGAAATGAGTATAAGGTTAGAAAGTGCGTGGCCTGAAGATTTGTATTCTGGTGGCACTGTGGAGCAGCAGGTAGAGCTGCTGATCATAACCTCAGGTACTGTCTGCATAGAATTTGCACCATTCTCCCTGTGACTGCGTGGATTTCCTATGGTTTCCCCACCCACCTCCCACATTCCCAATATAGACAATAGGTGCTGGAGTAGGCCATTCGGCCCTTCGAGCCAGCACCACCATTCAATGTGATCATGGCTGATCGTTCTCAATCAGTACCCCGTTCCTGCCTTCTCCCCATACCCCCTGACTCCGCTATCCTTAAGAGCTCTATCTTGCTCTCTCTTGAATGCATTCAGAGAATTGGCCTCCACTGCCTTCTGAGGCAGAGAATTCCACAGATTTGCAACTCTCTGAGTGAAAAAGTTTTTCCTCATCTCCGTTCTAAATGGCCTACCCCTTATTCTTAAACTGTGGCCCCTGGTTCTGGACTCCAGATGTGTGGGTTTGTAGGTTTATTGGCCTCTACATAAATTGCCCCAAGAATGTAGGGAGTTGATGCAAAAGTAGGAAAATATAGAATTAGTGTGAATGGGTGGTCAGTGTGGGACTAGGGGGGCCGAAGGGCCTGTTTCCGTGTTGTACCTTCCAAGCAATCAATCATTTGTCTAATTAATTTTCCTCCCTGTGGAACATTGATTCATACATCCTATTTTTTTTCCTTGGTTGAATCTTACTTTTCACTAGTTATCTTTTCTTTATAATCATGAGAGTTGTTGAATAGACTCGCACCGTTTAAAGCAGCCAGCGTCAGTCCCTGATACACTGGACCTAAACTAAAGCAGCTAACAGTACAACCTCAGTACAATCACTTGGTCACTGGGTGGAAACTGGTTAAAGTTTATTTAATTTGAACTCTGGAACCTGTTATGGCAAATGACAAACTCGCCAACAAACACGGTCTTGGGTTTGGGGAGAGTAAGACATTAAGTCTGAGTTTGTGTTGGATTTTTGTTGAATGGTTTTATCTCCTTTCCAAAGGCAGGATGGCTGTGCCACCTTCATACGTGGATCTTGGAAATCCAGCAGGGATCTCTTCAACAAAGGATATGGTCAGTATCTTTTTATCTGAGTAACGTCAGAACTGTTCCAAAGGTTATATAAGAGTTGAGTTATAAATGTCTTTGCAATTTGATTGGAGATTATCAATGCACCTCGAGAAGGTAAACACAAAATGCTGGAGTAACTCAGCGGGTCAGGCAGCATCTCTGGAGAGAAGGAATGGGTGACGTTTCGGGTCGAGACCCTTCTTCAGACTGATGTCAGGGGACGGGGTGGTCTCGATTTATACCAGCATCTGCAGTTTTTGTTTTCCTACACATCAATGCGCCTCATCAGCAAAGAAAATAAATTTATATATTTTTTTAATAAGGTTAGAATGTGCAAATGCCTCACATCTAATAAGCACTTGGTGATAACTGTTGCAGTAATGGTTTAGATTTAGATTTTTTTTAGATTTAGAGATACAGCGCGGAAACAGGCCCTTCGGCCCACCGGGTCCGCGCCGACCAGCGATCCCCGCACATTAACACTATCCTACACCCACTAGGGACAATTTTTACATTTTACCCAGTCAATTAACCTACAAACCTGCACGTCTTTGGAGTGTGGGCGGAAACCGAAGATCTCGGAGAAAACCCACGCAGGTCACGGAGAGAACGTACAAACTCCGTACAGACGGCGCCCGTAGTCAGGATCGAACCTGAGTCTCAGGCGCTGCATTCGCTGTAAGGCAGCAACTCTACCGCTGCGCCACCGTGCCGCCCATATGTTCATATGTTCTATTTGTATGGTAATGCATTCCTGCCCAACTCGTATTAATCCAGTGTTTTTGTAAATCAGCATCTGTTACACATATTCACACCCACCTCCAGCAGTGCCACACTTCCTTGCTTGTGCGCTGTAGTGTTAACCTAGATTGTTCGTAAGTCATCGGAGCAGAATTAGGCCATTCAGCCCATCGAGTCTACTCCGCTTTTCAATCGCGGCTGATCTACCTTTCCCTCTCAACCCCATTCTCCTGCCTTCTCCCCATAACCTTTGACACCCGTACTAATCAAGAATCTGTCAATCTCCACTTTAAAAATACCCCGTGACTTGGCCTCCACAGCTGTCTGTGGCAATGAATTCCACAGATTCTTCACCATTCCGACTAAGGAAATTCCTCCTCGTCCCCTTTCTAACGGTACGCAAGGATTGTGCGTTCAAATGACCAGAGATGGAATTGAACCGGTAACCTTCTGCTTCCTGTGTCAAAGAGAGACTTATGGTTGTACAGTAGGTTTCACACCCTTGAGGGCAGGCCGAAGCTATGTACAGCCAATGAAGTTATAGAGAGTCAGCCAACGTGGAAGCAGGTCTTTCAACCCACCAAGAAGTTAGAGGAAAAGATGGCTCCATAGCGTGGCCACCCTTTGCACGGTGGTTCTACAGAAGGATCTGCTATCATCCAATACAATCACTCTACTCTTTCAAATCTCTTTCACCTATTGTTCTCGAGTCTGGCTTGATTGTATTTGTGTGTAATATCTGATTTGATAGCATGGAAAACAAAGCCGTGTGGAAAGGAACTGCAGATGCTGGTATATACTGAAGATAGACACAAAGTGCTAGAGTAACTCGGTGGGACAGGCAGCATCTCTGGAGAAAAAAAGGATGGGTGCTGTTTTGGGTCGGGGTCCTTCTTCAGACTGTTCTTTAGACTCTTCTGAAGAAGGGTCCCGGCTCGAAACGTTACTCATCCTTTTGTTCTCGAGATGCTGCCTGACCCGCAGAGTTACTCCAGCACTTTGTGTCTATCTGTGAAAAACAAAGCTGTACTTTGGTACATGTGATTATAATGAACCTAATCCTATTCAAGGAAATTTGGATTTTTTAAATACTATCAAAAATTGACTTGTCATTTGTGTTTGTGGGATTTTCAGTTGAATTTGTAATCGTATGTGGTGTCCTGGAATAGAAAATAACGTGATAAATCAGCTGATTTCCAGTGATCTGTTCCTAGTTCACTTAACGTGGATTTGTGGCAGTGGTTTTCCCTCTCTCTTGCCAATGATTTCCAATTGACCTCAGTATTACCTGTGTTGAAGTGTCGATGGTCCTTTATTTGCAACCCTGCCCTCCTGAAATGCAGATAGAAAGTGGAGGCTGTCTGTGTTCACCACAATGGATCAACCACAATTTACAATAGCTTGTGATCACAATGAAGACGCTGCAAGTCCCTCTCTGCCTGGGCTGACACTGCCACCTCTTCTTTGTTCAAAAGATTAAGCTGGGGTGGGGTGGGGTGAGGTGGAGAATTGCTCCAAAATTTCAAGTAGTGAAGCATCTGATGTCTTCCAGACTGATCGTGGTTAGGGAGGGGGGGGGGGGGGGAGGAGGAGGGGGTGTTGGAAAATGTCTGCCTTACTGGCCAGACCCGGGTTGATTTCTCAGCCTTACTGGGACTTGCTCTCTCTGTATTCCCGCCACGGTTTGCTTCTGAGCGCAGGTACGGAGCTTTTTGTGAGGGGGAAGCTGCTGGAGCACTGGTCTAGAATGGAGGGTGAGTCTGGCGCTGATTGATATGAGCAGAAGCACTGGGAAAATACTTCACATTCATGTCAGGCCACGTGAGGCAGTCCAGTGTGTGTAATTGATTTTTGCTGGTGCCAATGGAACTGATGCAATCGCTCTTTATATAGTAACCGCAGCTATTTTTTGCAAGGAGCCCCTGACAGTGAAACTTGGTGTACGAGTCGATTTAAATGCTATCAAATAATTTCACGAGTAAATCCACTGGTATCCGCCTTTGCAGAGATTTGTGACTGATGTGAGCTGAGAAGAAATAAACGGGAAAGCCCAAGAGGTGCAAGAATTTAATTGGTGAATTAAATGGTGTAATAAACCATCAGCAGTTGTAATAAACATTGTCGCTGTGGAAAAGATAACTAACTACCTCAACATTACATTCCAAACTTAATATGTGTGGGGAGAGAGCAATTTTAAATTTAATTGATGCGATATGATGTTATCACTCATTCAAAATTGCCTTGAATGAAAGTGTGCGACTTTCTTGAATCGCCACACCTGGGTTTGGTTTGGATTTTCTATTATTGCTGCCTGGTGTACCAAGGTACAGTGACAAGCTGTGTCGGAAGGAACTGCAGATGCTTGTTTAAACCCAAGGTAGTCACAAAAAGCTGGAGTAACTCAGCAGGTCAGGCAGCATCCCTGGAGAAAAGGAATAGGTGTTTTGGGTCGAGACCCTTCTTCAGACTGGTGTTATGTCAAGACCCTTCTTCAGACTTGAGAAAGGTCCCAATCCGAGTTACATTGGTACACGGTGATTCACAAACCTGGTTGATGGGACGAAGCTGTTCTTGAACCCAGAGGTAACCAGTGGGGCCTTCTGCAGATCCCTTCTATGGTGGGTAGGTCATTACTGGGCAGTGTCCACCACCCTCTGCTGCCTCCTTTGATCCTGAGCGTTCAAGTTAATGAGCGAGGTTGTGAAGCAGGCGGGCAGCGTGCTCTCCGCTGTACACCTGTGGAAGTTCGATAGAGCACTCGGCCACCTGTCGACAGTCCTCAAACCTCTGAGGAAATGGAGGTGTGGTTGGGCTTTCTTTTCGATGGAGTAATAATTAGTTGAAAGTACTCCTTAATACCACCACTTATGTACTTGTCACCCTCTGCACCTGCACTTTTATCTTTAAGTACAATGGTTGAGGGTTTTTTTAATATTTCAAACCATGCTGGATTTAATTTCTGGAATTTTTTGGATTACCTTGTAGTTAAAAATATTCCGCATTTTCCTCTGAAGCCCTGTACAATATTAGCAGTACCAGTCATCCCTGGCTAACCAAAGTTCGATTTATGGACTCCTCTAAACGTGACTAACCTCGCATGATATTAAATTCAAAGGTTGCTGCCTTACAGCGCCAGAGACCTGGGTGTTGTCTATATGGAGTTTGCACATTTTCTCTGTGAGCGATTGTGTTTTCACCGGGTGCTCCAGTTTTCTCCCGCACTCCAGAAGTGCAGGTTTGTAGGTTAATTGGCTTCCGTAAAGTGTCCCTAGTGTGTAGGATGGAACTAGTCTGCAGGAGTGCTGATTGGTGCGGACTCTTTTGGGCAAAAGAGCATGTTTCCACTCTGTAAGAAAATAACTGCAGATGCTGGTACAAATCGAAGGTATTTATTTCACAAAATGCTGGAGCAACTTAGCAGGTCAGGCAGCATCTCAGGAGAGAAGGAATGGGTGACGTTTTGGGTCAAGACCCTTCTGAAGAAGGGTCTCCCATTCCTTCTCTCCTGAGATGCTGCCTGACCTGCTGAGTTACTCCAGCATTTTGTGAAATAAATGTTTCCACTCTGTACCTCTAAATTAAACTAATTTCCCCTCCCTGTCTCCACTTTTCGTGATTGTTCTTTCTCTTTGGTCGTGCGGGATTTTGATGCCATTCACTGCAACGCCATTGGGGTGTCGTTACTGTATTGAGACATTTTTTTAGCATTTTCCGACATGGACAAAATTGACTCGGGACTGTCTGTGACACCAGAATCCATTCATTGCGACAGGTCGGGTAGTGGTGCTGCCCACACTGAAGTGCTCTTGTTCTCTTTCATTAGGGTTCGGTTTAGTGAAGCTGGATCTCAAGACCAAATCATCCAGTGGAGTGGTGAGTGTTAACAGAAAAACACTAAGTTGGGACGTCTGTTTCTGATGGCAAAGCCGACAGCCTTTCACAATAAGATGTTGGGTTGCTGGGAAGGGCGGCAATATCTGCAGGGAAACATAGGAATAATTAGCATGACTTCAGATCACAACTGCACAAATCTCGAGCTGATCAGAAAACAGCTTTGAGAACGTCCTGGGCAGGAAGTGAATGAGAGAGTTATGATTATTAAATGCAGCCATTTGTGAGACTTTGAGATGCAGCGGACTGCTTTAATATTTGTGCATTAACATTGTTACATTTGGAGCAAATTGAACTGGTTTGGATTATGTTTTTAGTTTGTTCATTAACTGAATCTGAATTAACCTCAGTAAACTTTGTGAATTGGTCTTCTACAGATGCCTTTCCTGATGTTCTGTCTCTTACTCTCAACTCTTTTATTAGCCTTTCACAATAAGCTGTTAGGTTATCGAAGTTCGACCACGAGTCTCAGTGCTGGAGCCACTGCATTCTAAGGATAGGTTGAGCTAGGTGGATGGGAATTGCTGACTTTTACTCTGCCGTCTGTTGTCTGCCACAATTGATCTTGCAGCCAACTTCTAACATACTTTTTTCCCCTCTTTGCTTTGCCTCTCTTGCTGCCTGACCCTGTGTGTGCTGGATTCTGCAACCAGATGGTAAGAAAGTGTTGCTGAATCCATACGTGTCCTCTCATCTTTGCCTCCCTATCTTCCCCTTTTGACATTTGACAAACGCAGTGCTTGGATCTGAAGAATATTTGATTTATTTCTTCTGATGCAACCAAGGTTGTGACTTCCTGCCCTGCTGCTTGCCATGCTGAAGTCCCGGTGTTATGTGCTGCATAATTGTGGGGTGAGCTGAGGCAACAAGGTGTGCAGAGGCAACATATAACAAATTATTCTCCACATTAGCCTTTGTGGTCATTTCTTCTTTCTACTCCTGTCTGGAGGAAAGTACAGAAGCTTGACAGCACGCACCACTAGACTCAGGGGCAGCTTCTTCCCCTCTGTTATCACACTTCTGAATGCTCCTTCCATAAGCCAGGGTACTGTCTGATTCTCCTCTACCCTTGTGGCTAAATGGATCGGGGGGTATGGAGAGAAGGCAGGTACAGGATACTGAGTTGGATGATCAGCCATGATCATATTGAATGGCGGTGCAGGCTCGAAGGGCCGAATGGCCTACTCCTGCACCTATTTTCTATGTTTCTACCCCATTGTGGACATTGGACTTTGTCAATGGGACTGATGCACGAACATTCTGACACCTATATTCTGCACTCTATCTGCCCCATTGCTCTATCTATTGCACTTTAGTTTATTCTGATTGTATTCATGTCTGATCTGTTTGGATAGAGTGCAAAACTTCGGTACACATGACAATAATAATAAGCCTAAACCCAAGCATTATGCATCAGGTGAAACTTGTTTTCCAGAGGGGAAAGAAATAAGTATCAAAGTGCTTCCTGAAAATATTGTTTCTCAGGCTGTGGAGCGGCAGCGTTACTAGCTGCGTAACTGCACCCTAGTTTCTCCGTCTCTCTGCATCTGTTCACAGGCTCTTTGTTCGCCTTCCCCACCCTTCACGGGTGCCGTGTACCCTCACGTCCTCCCCTCCCTCCCCTGCCCACTACACAATGCACTTTATGTGAAGAGTAGCCAATTGATCAAGAGACTGGAGGAGTTGATGCAAATGGAGCTGTGCATAAGATCCCTGCCAAGCACACATGCTGTGTGTTAGCTGCTCTTTACTGAAAACCTGATTCCTGCCTTCTGCAGTCTTTAATTTCCCGCAACAAAATTGTGGAAGAAATAATGGAGTTGTAATTAATTGTATTTTACTATGTCAGAAAGCAACTTGATAAATCTGCACCACAAATCTATTGGCCCCAGCAGTGGGAAGGAAGGTTTTGAAATGTTTCCTCTTTTAGGAGTTTACGACCTCTGGGACTTCAAACACTGACTCGGGCAAGGCGACAGGCAGCCTGGAAACGAAGTACAAAATGAAGGACTACGGCGTCACCTTCACTGAGAAGTGGACGACAGAAAACATCGTGGCTGCGGAGATCAGCATCGAAGACCAGGTGTGTAGCACAAACACAGGCGTCACGGGAACGGGAGGCTACAAAGATTTGCATGCAGGAAACAAATTATTAACACGGTGTTAATTGTAAATCGTCCTGTGCAGTGTTAGCTGAATCGACCCAAGATTGAAATGAACCAGGGGCCACAGTTTAAGAATAAGGGGTAGGCCATTTGGAACGGAGATGAGGAAAAACTTTTTCAGTCAGAGAGTTGTGAATCTGTGGAATTCTCTGCCTCAGAAGGCAGTGGAGGCCAATTCTCTGGATGCTTTCAAGAGAGAACTAGATAGAGCTCTTAAAGATAGCGGAGTCGGGGGGCATGGGGTGAAGGCAGGTACTGATTGTGAATGATCAGCCATGATCACATTGAATGGCGGTGTTGGCTCGAAGGGCCGAATGGCCTACACCTGCTCCTATTGCCTATTGAACTCCAGGCAATTCAAGCAAATTCTTTTTAAAATCTTGATTGTATGGATGCAGTGCTGTCTGACGTATACCACAGGATATGTCGAGCTATGCCTTGCATGATTTCAATTACTGATGGTGAATGGACTGCATGTTTGTATTCACAGTCCCTGACCTAAAGACAATCGGCGTGGGTAAAGTTGCGTTACTAAAATTGTCTAGGAAAAAAAACTACAGGTGCTGGTATAAATCGAAGGTAGACACAAAATGCTGGAGTAACTCAGTGGGTCAGGCAGCACCTCGGTAGAGGAGGAGTGTGACGTTTTGGGTCGAGACCCTTCTTCAGATTGATGTCAGGGAAGGGGGCGGTTCCCGCCCCCCCCCCCGACATCAATCTGAAGAAGGGTCACGACCCAAAACGTCACCCATTCCTCCTCTCCCGAAATGCTGCCTGACCCGCTGAGTTACTCCAGCATTTTGTGTCTTCCTTCACTAAAATTGTCTTATTGATTGAGTGAAAGATACAGCTTGGAAACAGGCCCTTCGGCCCACCGAATCCATGCCAGCCATCGATCACTCACTCACACAGACATCACACTATGTCGGGATGGAACCTGGGTCTCTGGCGCAGTGAAGGAGCGGCTCTACCTGCTGCGCCACTCCGCCGCACTGTTCGAAGTTATGGTTTTCTTATCCCCTGCCCGAGAGAGATTTCGGATTCCTTTGTGAAATGAAACGTCAGCAATATTTCCAGTGCAGGGGCTCAGTACCCTGATCATTACTGCATGATCTGTGTGTCCTAGTGCATCAGTCACTGAAAGGAAGCATGCAGGTACAGCAGGCAGTGAAGAAAGCCAATGGAATGTTGGCCTTCATAACAAGAGGAGTTGAGTATAGGAGCAAAGAGGTCCTTCTGCAGTTGTACAGGGCCCTAGTGAGACCGCACCTGGAGTACTGTGTGCAGTTTTGGTCTCAAAATTTGAGGAAGGATATTCTTTCGCTGTTTACTAGGTTAATTCCCGGAATGGCGGCACTGTCATATGTTGATAGACTGGAGCGACTAGGCTTGTATACACTGGAATTTAGAAGGATAAGAGGGGATCTTATCGAAACGTATAAGATTATTATGGGGTTGGACACGTTAGAGGCAGGAAACATGTTCCCAATGTTGGGGGAGTCCAGAACCAGGGGCCACAGTTTAAGAATAAGGGGTAGGCCATTTAGAACAGAGATGAGGAAAAACTTTTTCAGTCAGAGAGTTGTGAATCTGTGGAATTCTCTGCCTCAGAGGGCAGTGGAGGCCAATTCTCTGAATACATTCAAGAGAGAGCTAGATAGAGCTCTTAAGGATAGTGGAGTCAGGGGGTATGGGGGGAAGGCAGGAACGGGTTACTGATTGAGAATGATCAGCCATGATCACATTGAATGGCGGTGCTGGCTCGAAGGGCCGAATGGCTTACTCCTGCACCTATTGTCTATTGAAGGTAGGCACAAAATGCTGGAGTAACTCAGCGGGACGGGCAGCATCTCTGGGGAGAAGTAATGGGTGACGTTTCGGGTCGGGACCCTTCTTCAGAAACGGTCTCGACCCGAAACGTCACCCATTCCTTCTCTCCAGAGACGCTGCCCGTCCCGCTGAGATACTCCAGCATTTTGTGCCTACCTTCGATTTAAAACAGCACCTGCAGTAATCGCAACAAATAAAAATAAAATTAACTCGCTATCACCCACCTCCCAGTGGCTCTGCTCCTTTCCCTCCCTTCATGCACTCGTCTCCATACCCTGAGTCCCACATTTCCCTTCTACCTCCCCTCTTTCCCCCCTCCACGTCCCCACCCACCTCTTCCCCCCCTCGCAGATTCACACATCATTCCTCCGCTTCTCTCCTTCTCCGACACCCCTTTGCCACATCTTCACCTCCAACCATTGTCACTAGCTCCACCCATCTACCAATCAACCTTTCTCCCCCCCCAGCCCGATCCACTTATCACTTGCCAGCTTTTGTCTCGACTCTCGCCCCTCTATTCTGTTTTCTCCCTTCCACTACAACCAGCATTAAGAAGGGTCCCGACACGAAACGTTGTCTGTCATTGTCTCACAGATACTGTGTGACTCGCTGAGATCCTCCAGCACTAACTCCGGTTTGCTTTTTCCACAGCTTGCTAAAGGACTGAAGTTGACCTTCGACACCACATTTGTACCAAACACAGGGTAAAGCTCATACTATTTGATCGGTGTGGGAGGGGGGGGGGGGGGGGGTGGATAAGAATGTCATTCTTATCAATGAGTTCCACCTTATGGTGTACATTTCCCAAAAGGTTGTTGTACCGAACCTCACAGAAGCGAATGTAAGGTGGCGAATTGAGAACAAACTTATCGACTCTGCCTCCCATTCTCCAAACCCCATTACACAAAAAAGAGCTGGTGATGTAATTGTGTTCATAGGTTCATAAGTGATAGGAGCAGCATTAGGCCATTCGGCCCATCAAGTCTACGCCGCCATTCAATCATGGCTGATCTATCTCTCCCTCCTAACCCCATTCTCCTGCCTTCTCCCCATAAACCCCTGACACCCGTACTAATCGAGTACGGTGAAGAATATATTTTCTGACAAATTATTCACCAGCAGAAGCAGACACTCCTGCAGAACGCAGTGGAAAATTAAACTGAATTTGATGCATTAAGAGAGTCTTTCTACATTGGTAATGCTTCAATTTGGTGTTTGCCTTTTAATTTGCTGGTGGGCTGGAAGTGACTGTGAAACACCACGTAATTAGAGATTGAGAACCTCGTTTGTGACTTTGCATTTGCACCAGCTCTACCATACATTAGAAATAATCTGGACTTGTGCTTTGCCTGCAGAAAGAAGAGTGGGAAGCTGAAGACTGCCTACAAGCGAGACTTCATTAACTTGGGTTGTGATGTTGACTTTGACTTCGCTGGCCCCACCATCTACAGCGCGGCGGTCTTTGGGTACGAAGGCTGGATCATCGGGCACCAAATGGCCTTTGACACTGCCAAATCCAAGCTGGCACAGAACAACTTCTCCTTGGGGTACCGGGCTGGCGATTTCCAGTTGCATACCCATGTGTAAGTACACCTGAGAATCGAGACCGCTTACGTTCACGGTTCAGTTTCTCCGCTGAACCTTGGGTTGAAGAAGAACATGTCATTTGGTCTGCTCAATCACTCTGCTGTAGCAAATTGAGGTGCTGCTCTATGTACCAGGGAGGTTTTCTGAGATATCAATTGCATGTCTTCCTACCAGGATATAGACACAATGCTGGAGTAATTCAGTGGGCCAGGCAGCATCTCTGGAGAAGGCTCTCGACCCGAAATGTCACCCATTCCTTCTCTCCAGAGATGTTGCCTGCCTCTTCCTGAAACATCACCCATTCCATCTCGCTGGAGATGCTGCCTGTCCCGTTGAGTTACACCAGCACTGTGTCTATCTTTGGTGTAAAGCAGCATCTGCAGTTCCTTCCTGCACATTCCTAGCAGGATACACGTATTCAGCAATATAGCTGAAGCAGCCTTTTGTGGCTTCCAGTAATGTGAGGCCAGTGGGCAGTGAAGATCAAAACTAGTGGTTCCATCAGATTCTGTAGAGGACGGGTCCTGTTTGGTATGGCTGGAGGCGGTGAGGACTTAATGGCGGGACTGTCATATGTTGAAAGACTGGATTCACTAGGCTTGTATACACTGGAATTTAGAAGGATGAGAGGAGATCTTATCGAAACGTATAAGATTATTAAGGGGTTGGACACGTTAGAGGCAGGAAACATGTTCCCAATGTTGGGGGGAGTCCAGAACAAGGGGCCACAGTTTAAGAATAAGGGGTAGGGCATTTAGAACTGAGATGTGAGTCAGAGAGTCGTGAATCTGTGGAATTCTCTGCCTCAGAAGGCAGTGGAGGCCAATTCAAGAGAGAGCTAGATAGAGCTCTTAAGGATAGCGGAGTCAGGGGGTATGGGGAGAAGGCAGGAACGGGGTACTGATTGAGAATGATCAGCCATGATCACATTGAATAGCGGTGCTGGCTCGAAGGGCCGAATGGCCTCCTCCTGCACCTATTGTCTATTAATCCATAGGAGACTAAAGACTTGCTGGACATCTGGAATTGCTGCTAAGACAATGGTGCTGCTCAATTAGACTTCCTTTCCTCCATTTTGTGTCTCAGGAATGACGGCGCCGAGTTTGGCGGCTCCATTTACCAGAAAGTGAACGACAAGGTGGAGACAGCGGTCAACCTAGCGTGGACTGCCGGCAGCAACAACACCCGCTTTGGCATTGCCACCAAGTACCAGATAGACAAGGATGCCTATGTGTCAGTGAGTAACGCTGGTGGACATTCATATCCCCCAAAATAGATTAGAACACAGACCGAGAACAAAGTGTTGGCTCTAACTTTAAAGTGGGTTCTCTAGTGGGTGGGAGAAATTAGCAGGGGGAGAACGCGTACAATTATGGACAAATACCACGCGGAATTAGACTAATTTAGCAATCTTTCAAAGAGAAGGTTAAGGATAATGGAAAGAATGGCTGCCTGGGATTATATAATTCAGCGGTTCGAGGTTTAACACTGGTGCAGCGAAATTAAACGGTGATTTAAAAATATACAAAAATAAAAGGAAAATGGGAAAATACTTTTTCACCCAGAGAGTTGTGAATTTGTGGAATTCTCTGCCACAGACGGCAGTGGAGGCCAATTCACTGGATGTATCCAAGAGAGAGTTAGATATAGTTCTTAGGGCTAACGGAATCAAGGGGTATGGGGAGAAGGAAGGCACAGGTTACTTATTGTGGATGATCAGCCATGATCACAATGAATGGCGGTGCAGGCTCGAAGGGCCAAATGGCCTCCTCCTGCACCTATTTTCTATGTTTCTATGGATATGGGGAAATTTGTTTTCCTGATCATAGTATCTCTCTCGCTCGCTCTCTCTCACTGTGACTGTTCTCCGCATTTGTTTGAATATTTATTTGCTGTGTTTCAGGCCAAAGTGAACAACTCGACCCTGATTGGACTGGGATACACTCACACCCTCAGACCAGGTTCGTGCACATCCCCATCTTAGCTCCGTCGCTTTGAAATACCTTTCGTTGGTCAAGTAGATCTGTGCTCTCTTCCGGTGACAATGGTGACAGCTCGTGCCGTGATTGCCGACAGCTTTTATACAGGCCTGCTCGGCTGGAAACCCATCGCAAACCGAAAATATCGTACGTCGAAATGCACTGAATACGCGTGATCACGTGGCCGTAAGCGAGCGGCGACTCGCCACGGGTCACTGCCGTTTGCACCATCGCAAAATCGAAATATCGCAAGTCGTAGCGTCGTAAACCGGGGAGCAGCTGTATTAGAAGAAAGGGGGGTGGTTTATACAGCCTGGAGTGGCGTTTACACGTTCCCCCGTGACCACGTGGGCTTCCTCCTGGTTGAAAGGCGGAGGACACTTAATTGGCCGAATGGCCTACTTCTGCTCCTATCACATGACCTTCGGCCCACTGGGTCCATACTAACCAGCAATCACCCGCTCACACTAGTTCTATGTCACCCTACATTTTCATCCACTCCTGATACACTAGGAGCAATTTAACAGACCAACTTTCCTACAAATTCGCGTGTCTTTGGGATGTGGGAGGTAACCAGGGTGAATGTGCAAACTCCACACAGACAGCACCCAAGGATCGAGCCCGGGTTTTAATTTTAGAGATAGAGCATGGAAACAGGCCCTTCGGCCCACCGAGTCCATGCCAAACATTGATCACCCGTTCACACTAGTTATCCCACTAAACACTCGGGGCATTTTACAGAGGGCCAATTAACCTACAGAACTGCACGTCATTGGGATGTGTGAGGAAACCGGAGCACCTGGAGGAAACCCACGCGGTCACAGGGAGAACGTGCAAACTCCACACAGACAGCACCCAGGGATCGAACCTGGGTCTCTGCGGCATGAGACACTAGTTCTGCAAGCTGCCCAACTGCGTCACTCACAGAGCTATTAGTCCCACGAAGGGATCCTTGGAGAATGTGGGTGCGCGGGCGTGAAGGGCCATTATACCTGCTGACCCTCCCTCCATTCCCCCCCCTCCCCTCCCTCCACAGGTGTGAAGTTGACACTCTCCGGGCTGATCGATGCGAAGAACATTCACGCAGGTGGTCACAAGGTTGGTATTGGCTTTGAGCTGGAAGCATAATGGAGAAGAGAATCAAAGCAACTTCAGATTAGCTGCTATCATATTAAAAATCTCTGAAGAGAAAATGACCTTCCACAGACAAGGCACAGAAGAATTATGAGAATATTTGGCCATATTGTCGGATGTTTACTCTGCTGAGCTCACTCTTCCACTGTCAACGGGAAGCGAGGATCACAGTCCTTGGTACTGGATCGGTTTCCCAGGCAACAGCATCTGGGGGCTATCATGCCAATATTCTCATTCTGAATTATCTCCCAAAATGTCAGCTTTGTATCAAACGTACACTATAATTACAACCAATAATTTATCCTCCTTTTTTTCCCCCTCTGTATGTGGTAAAGTGCTCCATGACCATTTTTGAATCACTGTGGTGTATTAGACATTTAAAATAAAATAAAAAGAAGTAATTGACTTTCTTGGTCGTTGTCTTATCGGAGACTCCGTGAGTCGTTCTGTTGCCGAGCTCCAGGGCTGGGAGATCGTCAAACCATGCACTGGTGCTGCAAGTAGTCACGTGCAGTTATAGCAGCCAAGTTCCATCGCCACCAGTGTGCTGCATGTTTTGTGCTTTGCTGTACACACAGATGTAGCAGTGAACCCCCCCTTGGCAGAAGATAGCCACATATAGGAAGTGCTGGCTCTGGAGAGGGTCCAGAGGAGGTTTACAAGAACGATCCCAGGAAACAGTAGGTTAACCTATGATGAGCGTTTGTCGGCACTGGGCCTGTACTCGCTGGAGTTTAGAAGAATGAGGGGGATCCTCATTGAGACGTACAGAATAGTGAAAGGCTTGGATAGAGTGGATGTGGAGAGGATGTTTCCACCAGTGGGAGAGTCTAGGACCAGAGGTCACAGCCTCAGAATTAAAGGACGTTCTTTTAGGAAGGAG
Organism: Rhinoraja longicauda; assembly: GCF_053455715.1. Lineage (NCBI taxonomy): Eukaryota > Metazoa > Chordata > Chondrichthyes > Rajiformes > Arhynchobatidae > Rhinoraja > Rhinoraja longicauda. Next base: position 17,588,291 of record NC_135988.1, read on the forward strand.
ACGAGGAGAAATTCCTTTAGTCAGAGGGTGGTGAATCTGTGGGATTCTTTGCCACAGACGGCTGTGGAGGCCACCAGTCAGTGGATATTTTTAAGGCAGAGATAGATAGATTCTTGATTGGTGCGGGTGTCAGGGGTTATGGGGAGAAGGCAGGAGAATGGGGTTAGGAGGGAGAGATAGATCAGCCATGATTGAATGGTGGAGTAGACTTAATGGGTCGAATAGCCTAATTCTACTCGTATCACTTATGACCTTATACTGGCTTTGCTCTGTGGGGGACATATTCAGCCAGGCTATTGGTGATCATAGAGACCATAGACCATGATTGAAGATAGACACAAAATGCTGGAGTAACTCAGTGGGACAGGCCGCATCTCTGGAGAGAAGGAATGGGTGACTTTTCGGGTCGAGACCCTTCTTCAGACTGGATAAAGTTAGATTTCATGTCTTAAATGGAAATGTTTAATCGGATAATGAAGGAATTACTCGGTAGTTACTGAGCTGAGAAATTATTCTGATGATTAACTTTTCAGACAGATAATCATTTGTTGTGGACTTTTGACTGCTCGATCGAGCTTAAAAACTTGCAGTAATTTTACACAAAGTAGGAAAGCCTCTACCCCAATCCACAGCGACTTGAAAGCCTATTTAAAAAAAAAAAATGGTTAAAATAAAAACTGCAGACACTGAACATTTTTAGTCCATTTATAGTAAAAAGTTAGAATATGCTGGAAACACTCAGCGGGTCAGGCAGCATCTGTAGCCAGAGAAACACAATGTTCTGATGTTTTCAGCACATTGAGAAGAGCAGGTACACAATAAGAAATAAATTGGTTTTACAAGAGACAAATTTATATGTGCCAAATCCAGAAGGGAGTGGAGTTTTAGTGGAGATACAGAGAGCCAACTTGCCCTTCGACCCACCGAGTCCACGCCGACCGGCGTTCACTCGTACACCAGTTCTACCCGACACACCAGGGACAATTTACAGAAGCCAATTATCCTGCAAACCCGCACGTCTTTGGAATGAGGGCGGAAACCAAAGCACCTGGAGAAAACCCACGAGGTCACAGGGAGAACGTTTAAACTCCACGTAGACAGCGCCCGAGGTCAGGATTGAACCTGGGTCCCGGGCGCTGTGAGGCAGCAACTCTACCGCTGAATCACTGGCTCTACCCTGTGGACCTTTGTACTCGTGACCTTGAACCCAACACACTCTAGCCTGGTTTTGATTTTAAAAGGCAGAAATCTGCAATAAAATCATAAAATGCAAAAGTTACGGGGGGAGAAGACAGGAGAATGGAGTTGAGAGGGAAAGATAGATCAGCCATGATTAAATGGCGGAGTAGACTCGATGGGCCGAATGGCCTAATTCTGCTCCGATGACCCATGAACATTTGCTTGCCCCGTGCAGGTTCATTGGGACTGCAGTTGCCCTCACTGAGCTCACTTAGATTTAAGAGACTTTTGGATAGGTGCGTGGATTGCAAAGAAAGGAGGATAGGGGCCATGTGCAGGCAGGGGAGATTAGTGTAACTTGGCATCATGTTCAGCACAGACATTGTGGCCTGACGGGCGCCCAACACCCTGTCTGTCGCCGGTTTGTGGTTTGTCCCTCCTCGGACCACTGTCGGTAGGTACTCACCACTGCTGACCGGGAGCACCCCACAAGCCTTGCCGTTTCAGAGATGCTCTGACCCAGTCGTCTGGCCAGAACAATTTGGCCCGTGTCAAAGTCACTCAGGCCTTTACCCCTGCCCATTTCTCCTGCATCCAACACATCAACTTCAAGAACTGACTGTTCACTTGCTGCCTAATATATTCCACCCCTTGACAGGTGCCATTGTAACAAGATAATCAATGTTATTCACTTCACTTGTCAGTGGTCATAATATTTTGGCTGATCGGTGTATAATACCCCAAAACAGGCATTGCTGATTTGGATTCTAGGCTAATAAGAGATTAAAGCAGATTTGTACGAGTTTTCCAATGAAATAAATAGGAGCAGCTTGTAAGTGTCTAGCACGCGGCCTACCTGTGATCTTTCCCTTTATTTATATGCAGCCATGCAGTTTTAACGGGCACCTATCCTAGCTGCAGATTATGTTCTTTCTCTCTTCAAACATCGTATTGTCCAGGTTGATGCGTGGACTCCACATTAGGGACTTTGAGTCTTGTGTCTGCTCTGCTGAAATAGTCGCCATCTTCCACTCTCCGTGTCCACAGCACATCAGCTTCAGAGAGCAGGGAGCAGAATTAAAAGTCAGCATCCCAGCCCGAGTTCTCGTCTGGAGGTTCCTCCTCTGTGTCCTGGGGGAAGGTGTCGAAGTTGCTGGTGTCCAGGGGCCCATTCACCTGGAAAGGACAGGCACACATTTTATAGAGACACGAGGGGTCGCAGCTGCTGGAATCTCGAGCACGAAACAAAGTGCTGGAAGAACTCTGCCGGTCAGGCGGCATCTGTGGAGGGAATTGGACAGATGACAATTCGGGTCACGACTCTTCTTCAGACTGAACTGTGAAGAAGTTCTCCTCCTACCTCCGAGTCCATTCCCTCCACAGATGCTGCCCGACCATCTGAATTCCTCCAGCACTTTGTTTTTTGTTCAACCTTTAGAGCTATCCATCGAATGAATCAACCCCAAAATGCCATCTGCCCATTCCCTGCTTGAGCGGCACGGTGGCGCAGCGGTAGAGTTGCTGCCTTGCAGCGCCAGAGACCCGGGATCGATCCCGACTACGGGTGCTGTCTGTATGGAGTTTGCACGTTCTCCCCGTGACCTGCGTGGGTTTACTCCGAGATCTTCAGTTTCCTCCCACACTCCAAAGACGTGCAGATATGTAGGTTAATTGGCTTGGTAAATGTAAAAATTGTCCCTAGTGTGTGTAGGATAGTGTTAATATGCGGAGATCGCTGGTCGGCACGGACCCGGTGGGCCGAAGGGCCTGTTTCCGCGCTGTGTCTCTAAACTAAAGACACGCGGGTTTGTGGGATAATTGGCTTCTGTAAATTGCAGGGAGTGGATGAGAATGTGGGATAACTTAGAACTTAGTGTGATCGTTGGTGGACTTGGGCTAAATCAAGGTTCAGAAGAAGCGACCCTTCAATGTGGTCACTGTTTAGAGATTTAGAGTTTAGTTTGGAGATATAACATGGAAAAACAACTCTTTGGTCCATTGAGTCCTTGTTGACCATCGAGCGCCTGTTCACACTGGTTCCGTTACCCAACGTTCTCCTCCACTCGACACACTGGGCGCAATGTTCAGAGGACAATTAACCCACTAACCCGCACGTTTTTGAGAGGTGGGAGGAAACCCCTGGAGCACCCGGGCCAAACCCACATGGAGAAGGGATGTGAATCCAGGGTTGGCGGAACTCCAAGTTAGATCAAATAGAAATGTTCACCTGTCAACACTTGCTGCAGTGAATAACTGAGAGAAACAATGCTTCAAATGTTTCCAAAGGCGGGGTACAATGGAGCAGTGGTCTACCAGTTGCCTTACAGCGCCAGAGACCCGAGTTCGATTCTGACTATATACATAGAAACATAGAAAATAGGTGCAGGAGGAGGCCATTCGACCCTTCGAGCCTGCACCGCCATTCAACATGATCATGGCTGATCATCCAGCTCAGTAACCTGTACCTGCCTTCTCTCCATACCCCTGTGACTGCGTAGGTTTTCTTGGGAGGGGTCTCCAGTTTCCTTCCACACTCCAAAGACATGCAGGTTTGTAGGTTAATTGCAAATTGTAGGTTCTGTAAATTGTCCCTAGTGTGCGGGACAGAACGGGTGATCGCTGGTCGGCACAGACCCGTTGGGCTGAATGGCCTGTTTACCACACTGCACCTCTAAACACAATGTAACGTGTAATCGAGAAAGTGTGAGCTCACTTACACTTTGAAGAATAGGTGGAGTGAGCGTTCCTTTCCTGAGACCATCAAAGTTGAAGCCTTCAAACCACCTGGAACAGAAGAAACAGACAATGGTTGTACTATAACATTGTATTACATAGAGAGGGATGGGTGGCTGCAATGCACTGCCTGGGTTAGTGGTGGAAGTATACGATAGAGGCTTTTAGATAGTTTAGTTTAGAGATACAGCGCGGAAACAGGCCCTTTCGGCCCACCGGGTCCGCGCCGACCAGCGATCCCCGCACATTAACACTATCCTACACCCACTAGGGACAATTTTTACATTTACACCGAGCCAATTAACCTACAAACCTGTACGTCTTTGGAGTGTGGGAGGAAACTGAAGATCTCAGAGAAAACCCACGCAGGTCTCGGGGAGAACGTACAAACTCCGTACAGACTCAGGAACAGCTCTTCATCCCCAGGGCCATTGCTGCTATGAACCGGTCCTGCTGAGCCGGATGGTCACATCGCACAGTGAACCGGCACAGATCTACTTGCACTTTATTCTGTTATAAAACTGTTCCAAATTTGTTTCATTGGGTTGTTTAAATTAATACTGACTAGCTAATTCATTTATTGCATCGTATGGAAGGCGCATTCCCAATCTCGTTGTACCCCTGTACAATGACAATAAATATATATATATATATATATTTTTAATTTTTTTTATTTTTTCAATAGGTGCAGGAGTAGGCCATTCGGCCCTTCGAGCCAGCACCGCCATTCAATGTGATCATGGCTGATCATTCTCAATCAGTACCCCGTTCCTGCCTTCTCCCCATACCCCCTGACTCCGCTATCCTTAAGAGCTCTATCTAGCTCTCTCTTGAATGTATTCAGAGAATTGGCCTCCACTGCCCTCTGAGGCAGAGAACTCCACAGATTCACAACTCTCTGACTGAAAAAGTTTTTCCTCATCTCCGTTCTAAATGGCCTACCCCTTATTCTTAAACTGTGGCCCCTGGTTCTGGACTCCCCCAACATTGGGAACATGTTTCCTGCCTCTAATGTGTCCAACCCCTTAATAATTGTATTGTATTGTATTGACAGCACCCGTAGTCGGGATCGAACCGGGGTCTCCGGCGCTGCATTCGCTTTAAGGCAGCAACTCTACCGCTGCGCCACCGTGACCGCCCACCCCTGGTACATGGGCACAGGGCATAGAGGGATATGTTTAAAATGGCATGATTGTCTGACATGGCTAGTGTGGGCCTGTGCTGCACCATTTTACACAAGTAGCACGCAGGATGAGAGAGCTGGCTAGTTGGGCTGGGAGCTGAAGCCAACATCTGATAAAAGAATCAATATCCAGTCACTGATTCAGTAATACACCCACTGAGAATGAAAACAACCTCAGCCATCTTAGTCAACCTCAGCCATCAGCTTTTCAGTTTAGTTTAGTTGAGAGAGACACGTGGAAACAGGCCCTTCGGCCAACCGAGTCCGTGCCGGCCAGTGATCCCCGCAGACTAACACTATCCTACACACACTGGGGACAATATAAGTGTAAATTGTCCCCAGTGTGTGTAAGCTTGTGGTAATGTGCGGGGATCGCTGATTGGCGCCGACTCGGTTGGCCGAAGGGCCTGGTTCTACACTGTATCTCTAAGCCTCTTCTGCGCCACTTACTTGTGCTTCTGGATGTCTTTAACTCCGTTCTTTTGGTTGCCGAGCCTCTCGGAAGGATTGTCCCTGTTCAGAAGCAGAGAGAGTTGGCAGACTGTTACACCTGTGGTGCAGGTGGGGTGAGGAGTGGACACGCCTCCTGGGACAGCTTGTTCAGCTGTAACTTGTGTCACCATCACACAAATATGATATAACCCGAGTGATGTGTTGGGGAACACCTCTTGTCTTACGCCGGCCACATTAGTTATGATGCGATCAGCAACTCCAAAACAATTTTAAAGTTGCTTCGGAAATTGACAAGCAGAAAAAAAGCTGTCTTGGGTTTAAACAGCATAAGGGGGAAAACTGTTTCACTAACTCCCTGTAGTAGGCAGACACTGTTGTCCCTTAGGAACACAGCTGCTTCTTTAATAGGAACAATAGACAATAGGTGCAGGAGGAGGCCATTCGGCCCTTCGAGCCAGCACCGCCATTCAATGTGATCATGGCTGATCATTCTCAATCAGTACCCCGTTCCTGCCTTCTCCCCATACCCCCTGACTCCGCTATCCTTAAGAGCTCTATCTAGCTCTCTCTTGAATGCCTTCAGAGAATTGGCCTCCACTGCCTTCTGAGGCAGAGAATTCCACAGATTCGCAACTCTCTGACTGAAAAGGTTTTTCCTCATCTCAGTTCTAAATGGCCTACCCCTTATTCTTAAACTGTGGCCCCTTGTTCTGGACTCCCCCAACATTGGGAACATGTTTCCTGCCTCTAACATGTCCAACCCCTTAATAATCTTATACATTTCGATAAGATCCCCTCTCATCCTTCTAAATTCCAGTGTATATGATGCGATCAGGAACTCGAAAACCATTTTAAAGTTGCTTCGGAAATTGGCAAGGAGAGAAAAAGCTGTCTTGGGTTTAAACAGCATAAGGGGGAAACTGTTTCACTAACTCCCTGTAGTAGACAGACACTGTTGTACCTTAGGAACACAGCTGCTACTTTAATAGGAACCTGAGGGACAACCTTTTTACATAAAGGGTGGTGGGTATTTTGAACGAACTGCCAGAGGAGGTGAGTCGAGGCAGGTACAATAACATTTAGATAGGCATGTGAATATGGAGAGATATGGGTCACATGCAGGCAGATGTGATTAGTTTAATTTGGCATTGTGTTCGTCACGGACATTGTGGGCCAAAGGGCCTGTTCCTGTGTTATATGGATTAATATTTATGGACCGGTACATGGATAGGAAAGGTTTGGTGGGAAATGGGCCAAGTGCAGGTAAGTTGTACTGGTGTAGATGGGGCACCTTGAGTGGGGCATGGATGAGTTGGGGCGAAGGGGCTGTTTCCATGTTGTACGATGCATGACTGTGATTATCGTTCCCACTTCCCACAAGCTAGCAGAGTGTCCGTGTTCACTTTATTAACGGGCTGGGACAGGATTTGAACTCCCGTTTTGTTTCCTGGCTGCTCCCACTATCCCGGTCCTTGCGTAACCATGACTCGAGCCGTTTTTAGATTTTTTTTAGATTTAGATTGTTTAGATTTAGAGATACAGTGCGGAAACAGGCCCTTCGGCCCACCGAGTCCGTGCCGCCCAGCGATCCCCGCACACTAACTCTATCCTACACACACTAGGGACATTTTTTTTTTTTTTTTACATTTACCCAGTCAATTAACCTACATACCTGTATGTCTTTGGAGTGTGGGAGGAAACCGAAGATCTCGGAGAAAACCCACGCGGGTCACGGGGAGAACGTACAAACTCCGTACAGACGGCACCCGTAGTCAGGATCGAACCTGAGTCTCCGGCGCTGCATTGGCTCTAAGGCGGCAACTCTACCGCTGCGCCACCGTTCATCCTTGGCACTCACCTGCACAGTTTCTTGATCAGGGTGCCTGCGTTTTTGGTGATTTTCTTTGGGAACTCAACCATGTCAATCCCTCTGAGGATTATATTGTAGGTCTGCATTGGGTCAGATGCAGAGAATGGAGGGCTGTGGAGACAAAATGGACAATAACTGAGTGAGAATGATCAGCCATGATCACATTGAATGGTGGTGCTGGCTCGAAGGGCCAAATGGCCTCCTCCTGCACCCATTGTCTATTGTCTATAACCAAACACTTGTGTTAAGCTGCATCTTATTGTCTGAAGATGTCAAATGTAAAAATTGTCCTTAGTGGGTGTAGGATGGTGTTAATGAGTGGGGATCGCTGGTCGGCATGGACCCGGTGGGCCGAAGGGCCTGTTTCCGCGCTGTATCTCTAAACTAAACTAAACTGAAGAATCACGTGTGAGGATTCTCTGTGCGAGGGGTTTGGAGGCTGCTGTAACTGGTGATGATGAATCTGTACATCCCTGAAACACACAGTGCAGACCACTTCAGATTACATCTCCACTATCTTTCCCTCAACCCCATTCTCCTGCCTTCTCCCTGTAACCTATTAGTAATCATCAGTAATGATTACCTTACTCATCAGTAATCTCTGCGTTAAAAACACCCAGTCTTGGCCTCCACAGCCGACTGTGGCGATGAATTCTACTGATTCACCATCCTCTGGCTAAAGAAAGTCCTCCCTATCTCCTTTCTAAAGGAGTGTGTGTGTGTGTGTGTGAGAGAAACTACAGGTGTGTGCGTGAACTAGTGTGTGCGTGAACCTATGTGTGTGTGTGAAAATAAACCAGTGTGTTTATGTGTGTGTGATTGTGTGTATGTTGTGTGCATGTGCAGCATGAGTGTGTGTGCATGTATGTGTGAACCAGTGTGTGTTTGTGAGTGTGAACCAGTGTGTGTATCTGTGTGTGTGTGTATATGTGAAGCAGTGTGTGTGTGCCTGTGTGTGTGTGTGTGTGTGCCTGTGTGTGTGTGTGTGTGCGTGTGTGTGCGTGTGTGTATGTGTGTGCGTATGGCTATCTGTGTGTGTGTGTGTGAACCAGTGTGAGTGAGTGTGTGTGAACCAGTGTGAGTGTATGTGTGTGTGTGAACCAGTGCATGTGTGTATCTGTAAGTGTGTATGTGTATATGTGAAGCAGTGTGTGTGTGTGTATGTGTGTGTGTGAACCAGTGTGTGTGTGTGTGAACCAGTGTGTGTGTGTGTGAACCAGTGTGTGTGTGTGTGAACCAGTGTGTGTGTGTGTGAACCAGTGTGTGTGTGTGTGTGTGTGTGTGTGTATGTGTGTGTGTGTATGTGTGTGTGTGTGTGTGTGTGTGTGTGTGTGTGTGTGGTTACCTGTGGGCCGGTACGCGGTGGCTCGGGCCACCATGTGGGGTCCGAGAGGTTAGTGCGAGTGGCCGGGGGGGGGAGGAGGGGGGTCAGCTCTCTCTCTCACCTGCCGGTCAGCAGCTCGTACACCAGGATGCCCAGCGACCAGTAGTCGGCTGAGCTGTCGTGGCCCTTGTTCAGGATGATCTCTGGGGCCACGTATTCAGGGGTCCCACAAAACGTCCACGTCTTCTTCCCAAAACCAATCTTTTTAGCAAAACCAAAATCCACCTACGTCACAACAAACATATCCATTAACCCCTCAATGTCCAGCAAGCATTCTGCCGGCTGCAGAGAACATTTCATCAAAGTCTTGCTGAGAGTTGGCACCAGGTTCAGAAGTGTGTGTTTGTGTGAGTGTGTGTGTGTGTGAGTGTGTGTGTGTGTGTGTGTAATGACTTGGATGAAGGGATTAAAAGTACCATTAGCAAATTTGCAGATGATACAAAGCTGGGTGGCAGTGTGAACTGTGAGGGAGATGCTATGAGGTTGCAGGGTGACTTGGACAGGTTGTGTGAGTGGACGGATGCATGGCAGATGCAGTTTAATGTGGATAAGTGTGAGGTTATCCACTTTGGTGGTAAGAATAGGAAGGCAGAGTATTATCTGAATGGTGTCAAGTTAGGAACAGGGGACGTACAACGAGATCTGGGTGTCCTAGTGCATCAGTCACTGAAAGGAAGCATGCAGGTACAGCAGGCAGTGAAGAAAGCCAATGGAATGTTGGCCATAACAAGAGGAGTTGAGTATGGGAGCAGAGGTCCTTCTGCAGTTGTACAGGGCCAATAGACAATAGACAATAGGTGCAGGAGTAGGCCATTCAGCCCTTCGAGCCAGCACCGCCATTCAATGCGATCATGGCTGATCACTCTCAATCAGTACCCCGTTCCTGCCTTCTCCCCATACCCCCTCACTCCGCTATCCTTAAGAGCTCTATCCAGCTCTCTCTTGAAAGCATCCAACGAACTGGCCTCCACTGCCTTCTGAGGCAGAGAATTCCACACCTTCACCACTCTCTGACTGAAAAAGTTCTTCCTCATCTCCGTTCTAAATGGCCTACCCCTTATTCTTAAACTGTGGCCCCTTGTTCTGGACTCCCCCAACATTGGGAACATGTTTCCTGCCTCTAATGTGTCCAATCCCCTAATTATCTTATATGTTTCAATAAGATCCCCCCTCATCCTTCTAAATTCCAGTGTATACAAGCCTAATTGCTCCAGCCTTTCAACATACGACAGTCCCGCTATTCCGGGAATCAACCTAGTGAACCTACGCTGCACGCCCTCCATAGCAAGAATATCCTTCCTCAAATTTGGAGACCAAAACTGCACACAGTACTCCAGGTGCGGTCTCACTAGGGCCCTGTACAACTGTAGAAGGACCTCTTTGCTCCTATACTCAACTCCTCTTGTTACGAAGGCCAACATTCCATTGGCTTTCTTCACTGCCTGCTGTACCTGCATGCTTCCTTTCAGTGACTGATGCACTAGGACACCCAGATCTCGTTGAGCATCCCCTCTTCCTAACTTGACACCATTCAGATAATAATCTGCCTTTCTATTCTTACTTCCAAAGTGAATAACCTCACACTTATCTACATTAAACTGCATCTGCCATGTATCCGCCCACTCACACAACCTGTCCAAGTCACCCTGCAGCCTTATTGCATCTTCCTCACAATTCACACTACCCCCCAGTTTAGTATCATCTGCAAATTTGCTAATGGTACTTTTAATCCCTTCATCTAAGTCATTAATGTATATCGTAAATAACCCTAGTGAGACCGCACCTGGAGTACTGTGTACAGTTTTGGTCTCCAAATTTGAGGAAGGATATTCTTGCTATTGAGGGTGTGCAGCGTAGGTTTACTAGGTTAATTCCCGGAATGGCGGGACTGTCATATGTTGAAAGACTGGAGCGACTAGGCTTGTATACACTGGAATTTAGAAGGATGAGAGGAGATCTTATCGAAACGTATAAGATTATTAAGGGGTTGGACACGTTAGAGGCAGGAAACATGTTCCCAATGTTGGGGGAGTCCAGAACCAGGGGCCACAGTTTAAGAATAAGGGGTAGGCCATTTAGAACTGAGATGAGGAAAAACTTTTTCAGTCAGAGAGTTGTGAATCTGTGGAATTCTCTGCCTCAGAAGGCAGTGGAGGCCAATTCTCTGAATGCATTCAAGAGAGAGCTAGATAGAGCTCTTAAGGATAGTGGAGTCAGGGGGTATGGGGAGAAGGCAGGAATGGGGTACTGATTGAGAATGATCAGCCATGATCACATTGAATGGCGGTGCTGGCTCGAAGGGCCGAATGGCCTCCTCCTGCACCTATTGTCTATTGTGTCTGTGTATGTGTGTGTGTATCTCTATGGACCAGTATATGTGTTTGGACCAGTTTGTGTGTGTAAAACAAAGTAACACAGCATTAAAATAGGCTCTTAAGCTCACCTACACTAATCCCACCTGCCTGCGTTTGGCCCATATGCTTCTCTAAACCTTTCCTATCCATGTACCTGTCCAAATGTCTTTAAAATCTTTAATGTATTGATACAGCATGTATGTGCAATCCTTTGTGTGTGTGAACCAGTGTGAGTGTATGTGTGTCTGTGTATGTGAACTAGTGTGAGTGTGTACGTGAGTGTGAACAAGCATGTGTGTTTGTGAACCAGTGTGAGTGTATTTGTGGCTGTGTATGTGAACTTGTGTGTGTGTGTGTATGTGAGTGTGAACAAGCATGGTTGTGTTCATGTGTGTACATGCATGTGTGTGTACCAGTGTGTGCCTGCCTCCTGCCTGTACATGATGTGCATACATGTGGCGGTGTTTGTACGTGTGTTTGTATGTGGGTCCACAGAGTGACCCCACCCACTGTCTACCCACGCTGTCACCCCCAGCCCACTGACCCACCCTCCCGGTAAGGGGCTTTGTGAGGGGCCATCAGTGGCGTTACTCACCAGCTTGGCGTAGCCCAGATGGTTGAGGATGATGTTCTCGGGCTTGAGGTCCCTATAGATGACTCCCTTCCAGTGCAGGTACGCCAGAGCCTCCAGCACACAGGCAGTGTAGAACCGAGTGGCAGCGTCATCGAAAAACTCCCTGTAATTTGCAACAACATTCAGTGACACTGACGTAGAATGGCAGTGCCCTGGGAAGTGTTGTAGAGCAGCGGGACCTAGGAATACAGGTACATAGTACCCTGAAAGTGGAGTCACAGGTAGACAGGGAGTGTTGTAGAGCAGAGGGATGTGGGAATGCAGGTACATAGTTCCCTGAAAGTGGTGTCACAGGTAAATAGGGAGTGTTGTAGAGCAGAGGGATCTAGGAGCGCAGGTACATTGTACCTTCAAAGTGGCGTCACAGGTAGATGGGGAGTGTTGTAGAGCAGAGGGTTCTAGGAATACAGGTACACAGTTCCCCGAAAGTGGTGTCACAGGTAAATAGGGAGTGTTGTAGAGCAGAGGGATCTAGGCGTGCAGGTACACAGTTCCCTGAAAGTGGCGTCACAGGTAGAAAGGGAGTGTTGTAGAGCAGAGGGATCTAAGAGTGCATTACACAGCTCACTCGGTCACAGGGAGAACATGCAAACTCCGCACAGACAGCATCCGTGGTCAGGATTGGAATCTGGTCTGTGGCAGAGTGGGGTAGTGGCTCAACCACTGTGCCGTCCGACTTGAAGGTTAATTTCTCAGGAGTGGGGCGTTGTGGAGTTTAGCTTCGTTTAGTTTAGTTGAGAGATAAAGTTTAGTTGAGAGGTGGTTTAGTCTTGAAACAGGCCCTTCAGCCCAACGGGTCTGCGCCGAACAGCAATCACTCGTCACCTAACGATGTGGGAAGAAACCGGAGCACCCGGATGAAACCCAGGCGGTGACAGGGGGAACGTGGAAACTCCGCACAGACAGCACCCGTGGCACAGAGATCCTGCCACTACAGCACCAGAGACCCAGGTCTGATCCTGACCGTGGATGTTGTCTGTACAGAGTTTGTACGTTCTCCCTGTGACCACGTGGGTTTTCTCCAGGTGCTCCGGTTTCCTCCCACATTACAAAGACGTGCGGGTTTGTAGGCTAATTGGCTTCTGTAAAATTGTAAAGCCTTGTAGTAGGATGTGCATCCTAGTGTGTGTAGGATAGTGCGAGTGTACAGGGTGATCACTGGTCAGCGTGGTCTCGGTGGGCCGAAGGGCCTGTTTCTGTGCTGGCAGACACAAAATGCTGGAGTAACTCAGCGGGTCAGGCAGCATCTCGGGAGAGAAGGAATGGGTGACGTGTGGAAGTTGAAAGACTGGAGCGACTAGGCTTGTATACACTGGAATTTAGAAGGATGAGAGGGGATCTTATCGAATCGTATAAGATTATTAAGGGGTTGGACACATTAGAGGCAGGAAACATGTTCCCAATGTTGGGGGAGTCCAGAACCAGGGGCCACAGTTTAAGAATAAGGGGTAGGCCATTTAGAACAGAGATGAGGAAAATCTTTTTCAGTCAGAGAGTTGTGAATCTGTGGAATTCTCTGTCTCTGAATACATTCAAGAGAGAGCTAGATAGAGCTCTTAAGGATAGCGGAGTCAGGGGGTATGGGGAGAAAGCAGGAACGGGGTACTGATTGAGAATGATGAAACATTGAAACATTGAATGGCGGTGCTGGCTCGAAGGGCCGAATGGCCTCCTCCTGCACTATTGTCTATTGAAGTCTTCGAAGAAGTCTGAAGAAGGGTCTCGACCCGAAACGTCACCCATTCCTTCTCTCCAGAGATGCTGCCTGACCCACTGAGTTACTCCAGCATTTTGTGTCCACCTTCGATTTGTGTCAACTCCAGCATCTGCAGTGTTTCTCCCACTCTGTTTCTGGGCTGTATCTCTGAAGAGTCTAAAGAGTGGAGTTGATACACTGCCTGGCTCTTTAATGGGTGGGGGGAGAGGGGGGTAGGGGGGGTGATGGAGACCGTGGGGGGTGGGGGGGAGGGGGAGGGAGGGGGGGTGATGGAGACTGTGGGGGGAGGGGGGGGTGATGGGGACCGTGGGGGTGGGAGTAGGGAGGGGGGGGGTAGGGGGGGTGATGGAGACTGTGGGGGGTGGGGGGGAGAGGGGGGGGGTGATGGAGACTGTGGGGGGTGGGGGTGTAGGGGGGGTAGGGGGGTGATGGAGACAGTGGGGGGTGGGGGTAGGGGGGGTAGGGGGGGTGATGGGGACCATGGGGGGGGATGGGGGTGATGGAGACCGTGGGGGGTGGGGGGGGTAGGGGGGGTGATGGAGACCGTGGGGGGGGGGGGGTAGGGGGGGTGATGGAGACTGTGGGGGGTGAGGGGGAGGGGGGGTAGGGGGGGTGATGGAGACCGTGGGGGGGTGGCGGTCAGTTACCTGTCCCTGAGGATAGTCCAGAGCTCCCCCCCGAGGCAGGCCTCCATCAACATGTACAAATACTTTGTGTCTCGGAAAGTCTTGAACAACCTGCAACACACACACACACAAATACGCTCAACCCATGAGCCATGCCGCCTCACAAGTTAAAAGGAGTAGATGACCTGCCAAGCTCTGTCCGGCCCAAAGATACTAGAGGAGCAAGATGGACCACTCCATCAAAATCGTCCATACTGAAGTGCAGTACGCAAAGGAGCGTAACGTCCGCCATTTTAGTAAGCAAAACCCCCCTGTTCGCTCTGCCTCTCGCAGTGTAATCAGTGTTTTGGGGGAACAGTATGTGTGATGATGTCATTAAAATGCAGAATATATCTCATCTATCAATCCACAGATTGTTGTTATTTTTCTTTTAAAATGTTTCTGCAAGTCTCTGCCTACTAAAATGGCCGCCGTGACGTACTACGGTTTTTAGGGTCGAGTGGTCTATCTTGCTCCTCTAGTATCTTTGGTCCTGCCCTCCACTCTGCCAGCTTCCTACCCCCCCACCCCCCACCACTGCAACCAGCCCGAAGAACGGTCCCGACCTGAAACGGCACCGATCCATGAACTTTGTAAACGCCCTTTACGTGGTGACTATTTGCAATAAAGGATCCAACTCAATTCAATTCAATTCTCCAGAGATGCCACCTAGGGTTGCCAACTGTCCCGTATTATCCGGGACACCCCGTATTTTGGGCTAAATTGGTTTGTCCCGTACGGGACCACCCTTGTCCAGTATTGGCAAGGTTGCCAACTTCCTCACTCCCAAATACGGGACAAAGGGTGACGTCACCGCCCCGCGCGCCACATGGCCTCACCCAGCCAGTGGCCACATGCTCCCGCTCCACCAAGGCTTTTCACTGTACCTCGGTGCACGTGACAATAAGCTAAGCTGAAGTGAACTGAACTGAGGGGCAGTGGGTGGAGTGGGTGGAGCGGAGGGAGGGAGTGGAGGGAGAGGGTGGAGGTGAGGGAAGGAGTGGGTGATGTGGGTGGAATGGAGGGAGGGAGTGGGTGGAGAGGAGGGAGGGAGTGGGCGAGTTGAGGGAGGGAGTGGGTGGAGCGTAGGGAGGGAGTGGGGGGAGTGGAGGGAGGGAGTGGGGTGGAGGGAGGGAGTGGGTGGAGCGGAGGGAGGGAGTGGAAGGAGTGGGCTGAGCAGAGGGAGGGAGTGGAGGGAGTGGGTGGAGGGGAGGGAGGGAGCAGGTGGAGGGGAGGGAGGGAGTGGGTGGAGTGGAGGGAGGGAGTGGGTGGAGTGGGTGGAGCAGAGGGAGGGAGTGGGCTGAGCAGAGGGAGGGAGTGGAGGGAGCGGGTGGAGGGGAGGGAGGGAGTGGGTGGAGTGGAGGGAGGGAGTGGGTGGAGCGTAGGGAGGGAGTGGGGGGAGTGGAGGGAGGGAGTGGGGTGGAGGGAGGGAGTGGGTGGAGCGGAGGGAGGGAGTGGAAGGAGTGGGCTGAGCAGAGGGAGGGAGTGGAGGGAGTGGGTGGAGGGGAGGGAGGGAGCAGGTGAAGGGGAGGGAGGGAGTGGGTGGAGTGGAGGGAGGGAGTGGGTGGAGTGGGTGGAGCAGAGGGAGGGAGTGGGCTGAGCAGAGGGAGGGAGTGGAGGGAGCGGGTGGAGGGGAGGGAGGGAGTGGGGGAGCGGAGGGAGGGAGTGGGTCACCTGACAATGAAGTTGCAGTGTGTTTCGTGCATGATCTGTCTCTCGGAGCAAATGTGCTCCTGCTGTCTCGTGTCCACAATGTGTTGCTTCTTCAGGATCTTCATGGCAAAGCTCCGAGACTCCTCGCTCTTCAGCTGCACCTGAGGGAGGAACGTATGATGAATTAAAATATTCAATTCATTTCAATTCAATTCAATTCAATTCAATTCAATTCATTTCATTTCATTTCATTTCATTTCATTTCATTTCATTCCATTCCATTTCAATTCAATTCAATTCAATTCAATTCAATTCATTTCATTTCAATTCATTTCATTTCATTTCATTTCAATTCAATTCAATTCATTTCCATTCCATTCCATTCCATTCAATTCAATTCAATTAATTTCATTTCATTTCAATTCAATTCATTTCAATTCAATACAATTCAATTCTTTTCAATTCATTTCAATTCATTTCAATTCAATGATGAGCATTAGTTGGCACTGAGGCCCAGGATTAATCTAGACTGGGATTCATCAAAAATTATCAAAGGCAATGCAACTCAACCTTTCCTATCCACCTGCACAAATCTGTTCAAAAGTGCATATGGACTTCTATACGGCTCACGATATTCTCATCTGGCAAGAGGTACAGAAGTGTGAAAACGCACACCTCCAGATTCAGGGACAGTTTCTTCCCAGCTGTTATCAGGCAACTGAACCATCCTACCACCAACTAGAGAATGGTCCTGACCTTCCGTCTACCTCATTGGAGACCCTCGGACTATCCTTAATCGGACCCATTCCTTCTCCAGAGATGCTGCCTGTCCCGCTGAGTTACCCCAGCATTTTACGTCTGCCTTCTATATTTCTATGATCGGGTGGTCAGTATGGACACGGTTGGCCGAAGGGCCTGTTGCCATGCTGTGTCTCTAAGCTCTGAACATGCGGAAATTCCTGACTCTTCTGGCTGCAGAGTGGCTGGGGAAACGTGGACTTCATTGTAACTTCAACTCACGAGAAGAGGGCCGTCTGACTGGGGTTGCCAACTTCCTCACTCCCAAATAAGGGACAAAGGGTCCACCGATGGCGGCCACGTGCTCCCGCTCCACCCATCTGCCAATTATCCCCCCTCCCCCACCTCACCTGTATCCACCTATCACTTGCCAGACGTACCTCTCTTTCCCAACTTTCTCTCCCCCCTCCAGTCTGAAGAAGGGTTCTGATCTGACATGTTTTCAGTCCATTTCTCTCCACAGATGCTGCCAAACCCATTGAGTTCCTCCTGCACTTTGTTTTCTTGCAAAAAATTCCAGCCTCTCCAATTTCTTATGTCCCCATCACAAGAGTTCTCTCTCTGGTTCCCATAAAGTCTTTTCCCTCTCATCTTAATCCTACGCCCTCTAGTTCTTGATTCCCCTACTCTGGGAAAATATGCTGTGTGTTCACCCTATCTGTTCCCCTTGTGATTGTATGCGTCTCGAAAAAAATATCCCCTCAGCCTTCTGCATGCCAAGGAATGGATCCCAGTAGAAATAAGGAACCGCAGATGCTCGTTTACTAAAAAAAAAAGACACAAAGTGCTGGAGTAACTCAACAGGTCAGGTAGCGTTAGGGTTGCCATCTTCCTCACTCCCAAATACGGGACAAGGTGACATCACCGCCCCGCGCCCCACGTGACCTCTCCCCGCCAGCGGCCACGTGCTCCCGCTCCACCAATGACTACCGCCATTGGTGGAGCGGGAGCACGTGGCCGCTGGCTGGGTGAGGTCACGTGGGGCGCGGGCCGGTGACGTCACCCGTTGTCCCTTATTCGGGAGCGAGGAAGTTGGCAACCCTTCTAATACGGGACAAGGGCGGTCCCGTACGGGACAAACCAATTTAGCCCAAAATACAGGGGTGCCCCGGCTCATACGGGACAGTTGGCCAACCCTAGTCGTCTCCCCAGGGGAGTCACCAGCCTTACCAACTCGACACGGCCAAACCCGCCAACGCCAAGCGTCCCGCGTACGATGAAGTCTGTTCGCTCCAAGTTGACAAACAAAGCCGCTTTCTCCTCAAAGCTGAAAGAGAGCGGAGGTACACGAGAGAGTGAATCACCGGTCACCTCGTGGAGTGACGCAGGGCAGCTCGGTCCCTGCACCCACCACCACCCGTGTGAAAAAGTTGCCGGGGGAAAAAAAATCTGCTGATGCTGGTTAAAATCGAAGGTAGACACAAAATGCTGGAGTAACTCAGCGGGTCAGGCAGCATCTCAGGAGAGATGGAATGGGTGACGTATCGGGTTGTCAGGAGAGGGTCGAGACAAAGAAAGAATGTAGTTGGAGAGAAGAGGAGAACCTCTTCAAAGTTGACATTCCTATTCGCAGTGCGAATTCTCCTCAAGGTATGTCAACTTTGAGGAAGTTGTCCTCTCCTCTCCAACTACATTCATTCGTTGTCCCGCCCCCCCTCCCCTGACATCAGTCTGAAGAAGGGTCTCGACCCGAATCGTCACCCATTCCTTCTCTCCAGAGATGCTGCCTGACCCGCTGAGTTACTCCAGCATTTTGTGTCTCCCTTGGAAAAAAGTTGCCACTCAGGTTCCTATTAAATCTTCCCCCTCTCACCTTAAACCTATGTCCTCTGGTCCTCAAATTAACTAGTCTGGGGGTAAAAGACTATGTATTTAGAAACATAGAAACATAGAAAATAGGTGCAGGAGTAGGCCATTCGGCCCTTCGAGCCTGCACCGCCATTCAATATGATCATGGCTGATCATCCAGCTCAGTAACCTGTACCTGCCTTCTCTCCATACCCCCTGATCTCTTTAGCCACAAGGGCCACATCTAACTCCCTCTTAAATACAGCCAATGAACTGGCCTCAACTACCTTCTGTGGCAGAGAATTCCACAGACTCACCACTCTCTGTGTGAAGAAATGTTTTCTCATCTCGGTCCTAAAAGACTTCCCACTTATCCTTAAGCTGTGACCCCTGGTTCTGGACTTCCCCATCGATTCCCCTCATTCCCCTCATCACCTCTATAAGATCACCCCTGTGCTCCAGGGAATAAAGTCCTAGCTTGCCCCAACCTCTCCCTGTGGCTCAGGCCCTTCTCTGGTCCTGGCAACATCCTGGTAAATGTTATCTGCACTCTTTCCAGCCTAATGCCATCCTTCCCACTGCCAGGTGACCAAAACTGAACACAAAAATCCAAGCGTGGTCTCACCACCCCCTCATACAACTGATTGGTTGGTAATCATCACTGTTAGTTAAGATATTTTTGTTTCTGGAGATCGGTGAGTTAATAACATTAATTACCAGTTTCCCACAGTCTTTTGTTCTGAGTAAACTGGGATAGATTTTTTTAGATTTAGAGATACAGCGCAGAAACAGGCCCTTCGGCCCACCGGATCCGCGCCGCCCAGCGATCCCCGCACATTAACACTATCCTACACCTACTAGGGACAATTTAAAAAAAACATTTGCCCAGCCAATTAACCTACAAACCTGTACGTCGTTGGAGTATGGGAGGAAACCGAAGATCTCGGAGAAAACCCACGCAGGTCACGGGGAGAACGTACAAACTCCGTACAGTACAGCACCGAACCTCGCAGGTCACGGGGAGAACGTACAAACTCCGTACAGTACAGCACCGAACCTGAGTCTCCGGCGCTGCATTCGCTGTAAGGCAGCAACTCTACCGCTGCACCACCGTGCCGCCTCATATATATTTAGGTAATGTCACAGATGTACCATTTTGTAATTATATGTTATTCTCATTGACGATCCTGCCTTTCCAATTTAACTATGATCTACATATAATTACACACACAGCTTCATACAGTCTGATTATGTCATAGAGTGACACAGTGTGGAAACAGGCTCTCTTTCCCAACCTGCCCACACCGACCATCTGCACTAGTCCCACCTGCCCATATCCCCCTGAACCTTCCTATCCATGTACCTGTCCAAATGTCTTTTAAATATTGACATAGAAACATAGAAAATAGGTGCAGGAGTAGGCCAATCAGCCCTTCGAGCCAGCACCACCATTCATGGCTGATCACATTGCACACGCCTTAAGGATAGCGGAATCAGGGGGTATGGGGAGAAGGCAGGAACGGGGTACTGATTGAGAATGCTCAGCCATGATCACATTGAATGGCGATGCTGGCTCGAAGGGGCCGAATGGCCTCCTCCTGCACCTATAGTCTATCATCCACAATCAGTACCCCGTTCCTGCATTTTCCCCCATATCCCTTCATTCCCTTAGCCCAAAGAGCAAAATCTCTCTTGAAAATAAGCACCCTTGTTCCTGCTTCAACCACCTCATGCAGCTCGTTCCATACCCCCACCACCCTCTGTGTAAAAAAGTTGTCCCTCATGTTCCTATTAAATCTTTCCCCCCTCACCTTAAACTTATGTCCTTTGGTTCTCGATTCCCCTACTCTGGGCAAGAGACTCTATGCGTTCACCCAATCTATTCCCCTCATGATCTGAAGAGCAACAGGGAGTATAAGGTATAATTGATGTTATCCTCAATGAGGTTATGTAGTGGCTCCTGTAGCCCATGTCCCGTCAAAACTCCACAGTAGGTCTTCTCATCGAGTCCACATCACAAGATTAGAAATTGTTCCGCCAGAGCTGAACACACTCCTCGGCATCTGCAGACAATGGCGTCTTGCTTGTTGTGGGTGGTGGTGGAAACAGGGCCACAACGTGAACTCTCTTTCCTTGACCCCCCACAGTGGGCTATCCCCCATTAATGAACAGCATGCTTTTAGACACAGAGTGCTGGAGTAACTCAGCGGGTCAGGCAGCATCTGTGGAGAACATGGATAGGTGACGTTTCACAGAGTGCTGGAGTAACTCAGCGGGTCAGGCAGCATCTGTGGAGAACGTGGATAGGTGACGTTTCACAGAGTGTTGGAGTAACTTAATGGGTCAGTCAGCATCTCTGGAGAACATGGATAGAGTCCGAGTCTGAAAAAGGTCCTCACCTGAAACGTCACCGATCCTTTCCCCTTCACAGATGCTGCCTGACCCCCTGAGTTACTCCAGCGCTCAGTGTCTATCTTTGGGTGAAACATATAGGTTGGAAACAGACCCTAGGGTCCACACCGACCATCAGCCGCCCAATTACACTCATCCGATGGACCACAAGAGATTGCCGATGCTGGAATCTTGAGCAAAACACAAAGTGCTGGAGGAATTCAGGGGGTCAGGCAGCCTCTGTGGAGGGAACAGCTCGTCCTGTGCAAGTACCACAGTGGCGGCACGGTGGCGCGGCGGTAGAGTTGCTGCCTCGCGGCGCCAGGGACCAGGGTTCGATCCTGACTCGGGGTGCCGTCTGTACGGAGTTTGTACGTTCTCCCCGTGGACCGCGTGGGTTTCCTCCAGTTTCCTCCCACATCCCAAAGACATGACCCTGGGCGCTCTCTGCTGCCGGGAGAGACGACTGGCGTTGAGAGGCTCGCTGGCCCGCGTCCACACTCACCTGGCCCGCATCTCCTCAGTCTCGTACTCCTCACACGTCACGTTCTGCAAACCTCCGATCAACTGGCGGAAGGAACTGAAGGCGGAGACAAGGAAAGAGTTCAGACAGCTTCCCGAGTGGAGGGAGGGTGGGTGGGGGACGGGCAGGTGTGAGCGTTCGGCTGGGGCAACGTCACTCCGTTTTGTGCCAGGTCAGAGGTTGACGGGAGTTCTGACAGAAGCCTATGAAATTGTGAGAGGCATAGATACGGTGGACAGTCAGAACCTTTCTCCCCAGAGTGAAAATGTCGGCCAAGTTGGCCATCCGCGACTCACGGCGCCAGGCGGAAGAGGGCTCTGCCCGAGCCAGCTGCCTACCCCTTTTCCGGGGTTACATCCACGCCCGGGTAGTGTTGGAGAGGGACCGTGCGCTGTCCACGGGCACCCTGGAGGATCTCCGGGACCGCTGGGAACCGCGGGGTATTGGATGTATCCTGGATGGGGATTGTAATATGATTGTATAATAGTTTCAATTGGTATATATTTTTTTGTATAGTATTCTGGTGGTGGGTTCTGTTTTGGTTTTATTGTATTGTATATATTATTTTAATATTTGAATAGATATTTTTGATTAAAAAAAAAAAAAAAAAAAAAGAGTGAAAATGTCAAAGACTAGAGGGCGTAGCGTTAAGGTGAGGGGGCAACGTTTAAAGGAGATGTGCGGGGTGAGGTTTTTTACACAGAGGGGGCTGGGGGGCCTTGAACGTGCTGGTGGGGGTTGGTGGTGGAGGCAGATACGATAGTGGAGTTTCAGAGACTCTTCAATAGGCATGCAGGGAATGGTGAGATGTGGATCACATGCCGGCAGAATAGAGTTAGAAACATAGAAACATAGAAACATAGCAACATAGCAAATAGGTGCAGGAGTAGGCCATTCGGCCCTTCGAGCCTGCACCGCCATTCAATATGATCATGGCTGATCATCCAACTCAGTATCCCGTACCTGCCTTCTCTCCATACCCCCTGATCCCTTTAGCCACAAGGGCCACATCTAACTCCCTCTTAAATATAGCCAATGAACTGGCCTCAACTACCTTCTGTGGCAGAGAATTCCACAGATTCACCACTCTCTGTGTGAAAAAAAACGTTCTCATCTCGGTCCTAAAAGACTTCCCCCTTATCCTTAAACTGTGACCCCTTGTTCTGGACTTCCCCAACATCGGGAACAATCTTCCTGCATCTAGCCTGTCCAACCCCTTAAGAATTTTGTAAGTTTCTATAAGATCCCCCCTCAGTCTTCTAAATTGGTCAGGGCATCATGTTCAGCAGGGAAACTGTGGGCCGAAGGGCCTGCTCCTGGTGCTGTTCTATGTATTCAATGCAGTCACGGCCGAGGGAGGACGTACTCACTCTCTGTCAATCACCAGGCAAGTCACCTCCTCTGCCGCGATCACGTTGTCCGACCTCACATCTTCTCTGAGGGGAAAAGAGTTTAGTTTAGTTCAGGTTATTGTTGTCGTGAGGACCGAGGTGCACTGAGAAGCTTTTTGTTGTGCGTTATCCGGTCAGCTACAAGACTATCCACGACTACGATGGAGCTGCCCACAGTGTACAGATACAGGATAAAGGGAATAATGTTTCCACTAGTGGGAGAGTCACGGACCAGAAGCCACAGTCTCAGGGGCTACGTTTCACTCAGAGGGTAGTCTGTACCTAGAATGTGCTGCCGAGGAAGCTAACAAAGTGGCTACAATCACCACGTTTAAAAGACATTTGGACACATATGTGGGTAGGAAAAGTTTAGAAGGATATCGGCCAAATGCTAGCAAATAGGAGTAGCCCAGAATGCCAAATTGGTCAGCGTGAATGAGTTGGGCCAGCTTCAATCCAGCAGAACAATGACTGTAAAGTATCCTTTACATTAATCCTACACTGTTCTTATCTTAATGTCCCCGCATTCCCATCACCTAGTGTTGCCAACTGTCCCGTATTAGCCGGGACATCCCGTATTTTGGGCTAGATTAGTTTGCCCCGTACGGGACCGCCCTTGTCCCGTATTAGTAGGGTTGCCAACTTCCTCACTCCCAAATACGGGACAACGGGTGACGTCACCGCCCCGCGCCCCATGTGACCTCACCCAGCCAGCGGCCACGTGCTCCCGCTCCACCAATGGCGGCCGCCCGGGCGAGGTGAGGTCACGTGGGGGCGCGGGGCGGTGACGCCACCCTTTGTCCCGTATTTGGGAGCGAGGAAGTTGGCAACCCTACCGTCACCTCCCTCACACTCTAGCCCCCACCCACACACATGAGGGGCGGCGTAGAGAGGGGGGCAATTAACCTGCAAACCCGCACGTCGTTGGGATGTGGGAGGAAACCGGAGCACCCGGAGGAAACCCACGCAGGTCACGGGGAGAACGTGCAAACGTCCACACATAGGGCAGGGCCCGGGGTCAGGATGGAACCGGGGTCTCTGGCGCGGTGAGGGTTGGAAGACGTGAATGCCCTGGCCGCGAACAAGCTGCACGGTCAGAGGAAGGGGAAGGTAAACGTACCCGAGGAGAGCCTTCTCGCCAAACCAGTCTCCCTTCGACAGCGATCTGGCAACTGGCGCCTCTCCGTCCTCTGTTTGTTCCCTCGTTACTCTCACCTGTGGGCAAAGCAAGGCCCTTGTCATTAATGCTGGAGCGCAATGAAAACGCCAGGCCCTTGTTCAACTCGTTCTTTAGACAATAAACAATAGGTGCAGGAGTAGGCCATTCGGTCCTTCGAGCCAGCACCGCCATTCAATGTGATCATGGCTGATCATTCTCAATCAGTACCCCGTTCCTGCCTTCTCCCCATACCCCCTGACTCCGCTATCCTTAAGAGCTCTATCTAGCTCTCTCTTGAATGCATTCAGAGAATTGGCCTCCACTGCCTTCTGAGGCAGAGAATTCCACAGATTCACAACTCTCTGACTGAAAAAGTTTTTCCTCATCTCAGTTCTAAATGGCCTACCCCTTATTCTTAAACTGTGGCCCCTTGTTCTGGACTCCCCCAACATTGGGAACATGTTTCCTGCCTCTAACGTGTCCAACCCCTTAATAATCTTATACGTTTCGATAAGATCTCCTCTCATCCTTCTAAATTCCAGTGTATACAAGCCTGGAATTAGACTTTCGACTAGGGTTGCCAACCATCCCGTATTAGCCGGGACATCCCGTATTTTGGGCTAAATTAGTTAGTCCCCTACGGGACCGCCCTTGTCCCGTATTAGTAGGGTTGCCAACTTCCTCACTCCCAAATACAGGACAAAGGGTGATGTTACCGCCCCGCGCCCCACGTGGCCTCACCCAGCCAGCGGCCACGCGCTCCCTCTCCACCAAAGGCGGAAGCCATTGGTGGAGTGAGAGCACGTGGCCGCTGGCTGGTTGAGGTCACGTGGGGGCGCGGGGCGGTGACGTCACCCTTTGTCCCGTATTTGGGAGCTTGGAAGTTGGCAACCCTACTTTTGACGTCACTAATACAGTGTGGAATTACCCCCCTTCAGCCCATCGAGTCCGTGCGGACCGGCAATCACGCCGTACCCTAGCACAATCCGACGCACTTCTTTTGGGAAGATTTAGATTTTAGATTTAGAGATACAGCGCGGAAACAGGCCCTTCGGCCCACCGGGTCCGCGCCGCCCAGCGATCCCCACACA
Organism: Rhinoraja longicauda; assembly: GCF_053455715.1. NCBI lineage: Eukaryota > Metazoa > Chordata > Chondrichthyes > Rajiformes > Arhynchobatidae > Rhinoraja > Rhinoraja longicauda. The sequence continues at coordinate 17,613,257 of NC_135988.1, forward strand.
TCAACACTATCCTACACACACTAGGGACAATTTTTACATTTACCCAGTCAATTAACCTACAAACCCGCACGTCTTTGGAGTGTGGAAGGAAACCGAAGATCTCGGAGAAAACCCACGCAGGTCACGGGGAGAACGTACAAACTCCGTACAGACAGCACCCGTAGTCAGGATCGAACCTGAGTCTCCGGCGCTGCATTCGCTGTAAGGCAGCAACTCTACCGCTGCGCCCAAGGGAAGGCGATGAGGAGAAATTTATTTAATCAGAGGGTGGTGAATCTGTGGGATTCCTTGCCACGGAAGGCTGTGGAGGCCAAGTCAGTGGATATTCTTTTAAGGCAGAGATAGATAGATTCTTGATTAGTGCGGGTGTCAGAGGTTATGGGGAGAAGTGCAGGAGAATGGGGTTAGGAGGGAGAGATAGATGGCGGAGTAGACTTGATGGGCCGAATATTCACCACCCAGCCCATTCATTGTGCTGTGAGTTTCCCAGGGTGTGATGGTCTCTGCTGTTGTTCGTCCAGTAATGAGATGGTTTCTGTTGTGTGGGAAGGAACAACTGATGCTGGTTTAAACCGAAGATAGACACAAAACGCTGGAGTAACTCAGCGGGACAGGCGGCATCTATGGAGAGAAGGAATGGGTGATGTTTCGGGTCGAATCCCTTCTTCAGACCTCTGCTGTGATTGGTCCTGGTGTGAGCTGGTATCTGCCACTATTGGTCCAGGTATCAGATCAGGAAAAACTTTTTTCCCCCAGAGAGTTGTGAATCTGTGGAATTCTCTGCCTCTGAAGGCAGTGGAGGCTGATTCACCGGATGCATTCTAGAGAGAGTTAGATAGAGCTCTTAGGGCTAACAGAATCAAGGGACATGGGGAGAAAGCAGGGACGGGGTACTGATTTTGGATGATCAGCCATGATCATATTGAATAGCGATGCTGGCTCGAAGGGCTGAATGGCCTCCTCCTGCACCTATTGTCTATGTTTCTATGTTTCTATGTTAACAACTGTGATTGGTCAAGGTAGGAGTTATCTGCTGTGATTGGTGTGAGCTGGTATCCGCTGTGATTGGTGTGAGCTGGTATCCGCTGTGATTGGTGTGAGCTGGTATCTGCTGTGATTGGTGTGAGCTGGTATCCGCTGTGATTGGTGTGAGCTGGTATCCGCTGTGATTGGTGTGAGCTGGTATCCGCTGTGGTTGGTGTGAGCTGGTATCCGCTGTGATTGGAGTGAGCTGGTATCTGCTGTGATTGGTGTAGTATCGCTGTGATTGGTGTGAGCTGGTATCCGCTGTGATTGGTGTGAGCTGGTATCTGCTGTGATTGGTGTGAGCTGGTAACCGCTGTGATTCGTGTGAGCTGGTATCTGCTGTGATTGGTGTAGTATCCGCTGTGATTGGTGTGAGCTGGTATCCGCTGTGTTTGGTGTGAGCTGGTATCCGCTGTGATTGGTGTGAGCTGGTATCTGCTGTGATTGGTGTAGTATCGCTGTGATTGGTGTGAGCTGGTATCTGCTGTGATTGGTGTAGTATCGCTGTGATTGGTGTGAGCTGGTATCCGCTGTGATTGGTGTGAGCTGGTATCTGCTGTGATTGGTGTGAGCTGGTATCCGCTGTGATTGGTGTGAGCTGGTATCTGCTGTGATTGGTGTAGTATCGCTGTGATTGGTGTGAGCTGGTATCCGCTGTGATTGGTGTGAGCTGGTATCTGCTGTGATTGGTGTGAGCTGGTAACCGCTGTGATTCGTGTGAGCTGGTATCTGCTGTGATTGGTGTAGTACCCACTGTGATTGGTGTGAGCTGGTATCTGCTGTGATTGGTGTGAGCTGGTAACCGCTGTGATTCGTGTGAGCTGGTATCTGCTGTGATTGGTGTAGTATCCACTGTGATTGGTGTGAGCTGGTATCCGCTGTGTTTGGTATGAGCTGGTATCCACTGTGATTGGTGTGAGCTGGTATCTGCTGTGATTGGTGTGAGCTGGTATCTGCTGTGATTGGTGTGAGCTGGTATCTGCTGTGATTGGTGTGAGCTGGTATCTGCTGTGATTGGTGGCATTTGGCCACGCCACCACAGTTACTGTACCCACCTTCCCCTTGCTGATGATGAAGAAGGTATCTCCTCTGGCTCCGTGCCTCACAATGTAATCGCCTTCCTCATAATGAGTCTGTAAGGCAATGTTAGAAAACACCGGTCAACTGCGGCCATGCCGGGCTGTCGTTCATTGTTTAAAGACACCATCAGAAAGCCCGGGTGGAAGAACTTGTCTTTAGGCAAGCCTCAAAGGGAGAGTCTAGTTCTAGTTTCGTTTATCATTGTCACGTGTACCGAGGTACAGTGAAAAGCTTCTGTTTGCGTGCTAACCATTCAAAGAAAAGACTATAAGCCCATTCAAAGATAAGCCCATCGCAAACCCAAAATATCGTACGTCGAAAAGTATTTAATACCCCTGATCACGTGGCCGGAAGCAAGCGGTGTCTCACTGCCCTGGCCCAGCGTTTGCACCGTAGTAAAGTCAAAATATCGTAAGTCGAAGGATCGTTAGTCGGGGAGCATCTGTACACGATTACAATCAGGCCGTCCACAGTGTACAGACGCAGGATAAAGGCTGGATGCCAGGGTCACATTGAACACAATGGTGTGGGTGGTCATGCAAGACCACACACCGTGGAAACAGCCCCTTCCACTCATCTCATCCACGCTGACCAAGATGGACTGCTTGCAGCCACAGCCAGACATGACAGTCAGTCAAAGATGACTGTCAAAGCCGACACAGCCAGACATAAAAACAACTTTTTTTCCCGCGGGTAGTAGCTCTACTCAACAACCAAAAGTCTGTGTGAGAAAATAACTGCGGATGCTGGTACAAATCGAAGGTATTTATTCACAAAATGCTGGAGTAACTCAGCAGGTCAGGCAGCATCTTGGGAGAGAAGGAATGGGTGACGTTTCGGGACCCGAAACGTCACCCATTCCTTCTCTCCCGAGATGCTGCCTGACCTGCTGAGTTACTCCAGCATTTTGTGAACCAAAAGTCTGTCGTCTCTTTTTGCTCTGGTTTACTTCAATAGACAATAGACAATAGGTGCAGGAGGAGGCCATTCGGCCCTTCGAGCCATCACCGTCATTCAATGTGATCATGGCTGATTATTCTCAATCAGTACCCCGTTCCTGCCTTCTCCCCATACCCCCTGACTCCGCTATCCTTAAGAGCTCTATCCAGCTCTCTCTTGAATGCATTCAGAGAATTGGCCTCCACTGCCTTCTGAGGCAGAGAATTCCACAGATTCACAACTCTCTGACTGAAAAAGTTTTTCCTCATCTCAGTTCTAAATGGCCTACCCCTTATTCCTAAACTGTGGCCCCTTGTTCTGGACTCCCCCAACAATGGGAACATGTTTCCTGCCTCTAACGTGTCCAACCCCTTAATAATCTTATACGTTTCGATAAGATCTCCTCTCATCCTTCTAAATTCCAGTGTATACAAGCCTAATCGCTCCAGTCTTTCCCATTCCGGGAATTAACCTAGTAAACCTACGCTGCACGCCCTCAATAGCAAGAATATCCTTCCTCAAATTTGGAGACCAAAACTGCACACAGTACTCCAGGTGCTTCACAGCTGGAGTACCTTCACAGTACTTCACGCACATGTTTAAACTGTAATGTTGTTTTCTTAATGTTTTTAATGTTTTATGTTTTATTCTTAATTGTTTACTGTGTGTTTGTGTTGTTACTTGCGAGCGGAGCACCAAGGCACATTCCTTGTATGTGTACATACTTGGCCAATAAACTTATTCATTCATTCATTCATTAATTCATTCATGCCCCTTTGAAGTTGACCTACTCCTGCACCTATCGTCTATGTTTCTCTGTTTCAAACCCTTTGGCGTTATTTTCATTTACAAATGTTGTTCTATTCAAGAAGGGACCATCGGTCTCGTGGCAGAAGCAGCGTGACTTCGTGGTCGGAGAGTCAAAGGGAGAACATGCAAACTCCACACAGACAGCAGGAAATTTCTTCCTGTGAGCTGTGGGAAGCGACCGCTGTTATTGGGGCAGACCAGGTTCGAGCGGGAGAGGGGAGGGAGTCGGGAGAACTTCAGTACCTCCTCCAGCACATCGGCCAGCTTGCTGAGTACCTCCTCCTGGAGTTCCTGGAATGATGGGACGCTGCAGAGAGAGAGAGAGATGAGGCGTGAGGTGCACTTATCACAGCACAAGGCACAGGCAGCTTAGCATCAACATTCCACATCAAAACCGCCTCGTCAGAAACCGCGCAGTTCAGAGCTGGCAACTTCTTAAGGGAGACACAAAACGCCAGAGTAACTCAGCGGGACAGGTAGCATCTCTGGAGAGGAGAAATGGGAGACGTTTCGGGACGAGACCCTTCTTCAGGCAAGTTCTTAAATTGGGATAAGATTTTATAAGATACAAAGCGGTGCCAGAGACCCAGGTTCGATCCTGACCTCGGTTGCTGTGCTGTCTGTGTGGAGTTTGCATGTTCACCCTATGACTGCGTGGGTTTCCTCCTGGTGCCACGGTTTCCTCCCACATCCCAAAGAGAGGGAGGGAGGGAGGGATGGAGGGAGGGAGGGAGGGAGGGGTGGAGGAAGGGAGGGAGGGAGGGAGGGAGGGAGGGAGGGGGAGAGAGAGGGATGGAGGGAGGGAGCGAGAGGGAGGGAGAGAGGGATGGAGAGAGGGATGGAGAGAGAGAGGGAGGGAGGGAGGGAGAGAGGGAGAGAGGGAGGGAGGGAGGGAGGGAGGGAGGGAGGGAGGGAGGGAGGGAGGGAGGGAGGGAGGGAGGGAGGGAGGGAGGGAGGGAGAGAGGGAGGGAGGGTGGGAGGGAGGGAGGGAGGGAGGGAGGGAGGGAGGGAGGGAGGGAGGGAGGGAGGGAGGGAGGGAGGGAGGGAGGGAGGGAGGGAGGGAGGGAGGGAGGGAGGGAGGGAGGGAGGGAGGGAGGGAGGGAGGGAGGGAGGGAGAGAGGGAGAGAGGGAGGGATGGAGGAAGGGTGGGAGAGAGGGAGGGAGGGAGGGAGGGAGGGAGGGAGGGAGGGAGGGAGGGAGGGAGGGAGGGAGGGAGGGAGGGAGGGAGGGAGGGAGGGAGAGAGGGAGAGAGGGAGGGATGGAGGAAGGGTGGGAGAAAGGGAGGGAGGGAGGGAGGGAGGGAGGGAGGGAGGGAGGGAGGGAGGGAGGGAGGGAGAGAGGGAGGGAGGGAGGGAGGGAGGGAGGAAGGGAGGGTGGGAGGGATGGAGGGAGGGAGGGGGTAGGAAGGGAGGAGGTGAGGGAGGAAGAGAGGGAGAGAGGGAGGGAGGGAGGGAGGGAGGGAGGGAGGGAGGGATTTTAGATTTAGATTTAGATTTAGAGATACAGCGCAGAAACAGGCCCTTCGGCCCACCGGGTCCGCGCCGCCCAGCGATCCCAGCACATTAACACTATCCTGCACACATTAGGGACAATTTTTACATTTAATTAACCCAGCCAATTAACCTACATACCTGTAAGTCTTTGGAGAGAATGAAGGGAGGGAGAGAGGGAGAAAGGGAGGGAGGGAGGGAAGGAGGGAGGGAGGAGGGGGGAAGGGGGTTAGAGCCGAGACTCACCTCCTGAGCAGCTCCATGTGCTCGATGTGTTTGATCACTCCTGTCCTCATCATGATCGTCTGGAAGCACGGCCGGTCGATGGCCCACAGTTTGATGTTGGTGAGCGCTGTGGGAGAGACGAGAGAGAATGGTGACGGAGCTGGTTCATGGGTCAACACCATCAGACACTTGGCCGAAGCCAAGGTGTGGGGGGGGGGGGGGGGGGGGGGGGGAGAAGAGGGGAAAGAGGGGCGACATTTTCACACAGAGGGTGGTGGGTGTATGGAACGAGCTGCCAGAGGAGGTATTTGAGGCAGGCACACAGCACATGAACAGGCCCTTCAGCCCACAATGCCTGTGCTGAACATGATGCCAAGACCAACTCTAATCGGCCTGCACGCGATCCATATTCCTCCATTCCCTGCATACCCATGTGCCTGCCCACAAGTCTCTTGAACGATGGTATATGCCTCCTCCACCACCACCCCTGGCAGTGCGTTCCAGGCCCCCACCACCCTCTAGCCCCCACACTCCCACCAACACTGATAGACTCCAGTTCCTGCCTGACTTTAAACTTGCGGCCCACTTCCTGTGTCCCCTTGTAAGTTATCGGGTACACTTTAAACCTGTAATAATCCGGCGCTGTGTAACATCTTAGTTTAGTTTAGTTTAGATGAGTTTAGTTTATGGTCACGTGTACCGAGGTACAGTGAAAAGCTGTTGTTGCGTGCAAACCAGCCAGGGGAAAGACTGGGCCATGATTACAATCGAGCCATTCACAGTGTACAGTTACTCCAGCACAGGTTTCTGATTCACTTTGAAGATTTCATCACTTGATGGCCTTGCCTGCCTCCCTCAAGGAGTGCTGTTGCTGTGGTAACCGGGGTGTCGATACCTGCAGTCCCCCAGCCCAATGGCCACGCCACCGGGAGGTCATATCGGATTTGAACGCAGCTGATTTATATTTCTTCTGCTGCTCTGGGCTGTGGTGCACCCTGGCACATTGGAAACAGGAACGCAAGAGAATGCATTGGTTTCCATCAAATCAAGTCAAGTTTATTTGTCACATACACATACAAGACGTGCAGTGAAATGAAAGTGGCAATGCCTGCGGATTGTGCTAAACTACAAAACAGAATTTAAAAAATAACAATAATAATTAAAAAAAATTAACACAAAAAATAAATTAATACAGTAGATTAAATTAGTCCCTGGTGATATGAGAGTTAACAGTCCTGATGGCCTGTGGGAAGAATCTCCATCTCATCCTCTCCATTTTCACAGCGTGACAGCGGAGGCATTTGCCTGACCGTAGCAGCTGGAACAGTCCGTTGCTGGGGTGGTAGGGGTCCCCCATAATGTTGCTGGCTCTGGATCTGCACCTCCTGATAGGTCCTGCAGGGGGCCGAGTGTAGTTCCCACAGTGCGTTCAGCCGAACGCACTACTCTCCGCAGAGCCTTCCTGTCCTGGGCAGAGCTGTTCCCAAACCAGATTGTGATGTTCCCGGACAAGATGCTTTGTCTGCTCCCATTGTCTGCTCCCTGAATCTTAGCCATTGAAGCTGAGCATTAAATTCCCTTGTGTACAATCTCTGCTTCAGAGGTTCACAGCCGACGTTCCCAGCTTTAAGATGAGAGGGGCAAAGTTTAAAGGCGATGTGCGGGGCAGGTTTCTCTTTACGTAGAGTGTGGTGAGTACCTGGTGATCAAAGCAGATACGTGTATTTCGAACAGATACTTGGACAGGAAAAAATTAGAGGGAAATGGGCCCAAATGCGGGAAAATGGAGGGTAGAGAGGTATCTTGGACAGGTTGGGTCGAATGGCCTGTTTCTGTGCTCTATGACTCAATAAGGAGTTACCGATTACACTTAATAATAATAATAATAATGTATTACATTTATATAGCGCTTTTCATACACTCAAAGACGCTTTACAGGGATTTAAAGAACATAGGGAAGTGAATAAATAGATAAATAAGTAAACGAACAGAGAAAGGAGACAGAAGGTGAGGTGACCTTCAGTGGTTGAAGGCAGTACTGAACAGGTGAGACTTCAGTGATGTTTTGAATGTGGTGAGTGAGGAGGAGTCTCTGACGGTTTGGGGTAGTGAGTTCCATAGGGTGGGAGCAGCGATGGAGAAAGCCCTGTCCCCCCAGGATCTGAGTTTGGTCCGGATGGGGGGGGATAGGAGATTGGCAGCAGCAGAGCGGAGGGTGCAGGTGGGAGTGTGCCTGTGGAGGAGGTCAGTCAGGTAGGATGGGGCCAGGTTATGGAGGGCTTTGTAGGTCATGAGGAGGATTTTGTACTGGATTCTCTGGGGGATGGGGAACCAGTGGAGTTTGTAAAGGACGGGGGTGATATGGTCACGGATCGGGGTGTGGGTGAGTAGAGTAGTGGCCAGGTATATTCTAGTAGATGATCCATGCCTTTCCATCTCTTCATTATTTAAATACTAATCCTGTTGGACTGCATAATAGAAACATATCTTGTGGGGGAAAATAACTGCAGATGCTGGTACAAATCGAAGGTGTCACAAAATGCTGGAGTAACTCAGCAGGTCAGGCAGCATCTAGGAGAGAGGGAATGGGTGACGTTTCGGGTCGAGTCCCTTCGGGTCTCGACCCGAAACGTCACCCATTCCTTTCTCTCCTAGACCTGATCAGTCTGAAGAAGGGTCTCGACCTGAAACGTCACCTATTCCCTCTCTCCGAGATGCTGCCTGACCCGCTGAGTTACTCCAGCTTTTGGTGGGGATTAGTTTGTAAAGCGCTGTGTTATTACAACTGTATTTTTCATGTTTCAATTAAAAGCTAAGTAGATTGTTCATATTCTTACGGACATTTTCCTGGTATTAAGCTGTCAGAGGGACAATACCATCGGCCTTAACCACCATTTCACATCATGTGTCTGGCCTCTGTTTAATCTCCTTAGTTACAGAGTGAATGATGCTGACCGACATTCTGAAATGTTGAATTTCTAAACGTGCCCGGTCGAGGGCATTTTGAACTTCTACAGGTGTACAGTAGACAGGAGTCTGAAGAAGGGTCTCGACCCGAAACGTCACCCATTCCTTCTCTCCCGAGATGCTGCCTGACCTGCTGAGTTACTCCAGCATTTTGTGAATAAATCGATTTGTACCAGCATCTGCAGTTATTTTCTTATACTACAGTAGGCAGGACGTTGACTAATTGTATCATGGCCTGGTTTGGCAACTCAAGCGACCAGGATTGAAGGAGATGTCAGAGAGCGAGACGAAAGAAGGATATAAAAGTGATAGTGTAGAGAGCAATAGAAATATTTTAAATTATGAGAGGCATAGATAAGGTAGACATTCAGAATCTTTTTCGCAGGGTACGAATGTCAAAGACTAGAGTGCATCGCTCTAAAGTGAGAGGTGTAGGAAAATAACTGCAGATGCTGGTACTAATCGAAGGTATCACAAAATGCTGGAGTAACTCAGCAGGTCAGGCAGCATCCAGGAGAGAGGGAATGGGTGACGTTTCGGGTCGAGACCCTTCTTCAGACCGACCCGAAACGTCACCCATTCCCTCTCTCCTGGATGCTGCCTGACCTGCTGAGTTACTCCAGCATTTTGTGATAACTTCGATTAGTACCAGCATCATTAGTACGAGGCCCCTCTCACCATAGGTATCACAGAGTGCTGGAGTAACTCAGCAGGTCAGGCAGCATCCAGGAGAGAGGGAATGGGTGACGTTTCGGGTCGGTCTGAAGAAGGGTCTCGACCCGAAACGTCACCCATTCCCTCTCTCCTATATGCTGCCTGACCCGCTGAGTTACTCCAGCACTCTGTGATACCTATGGTGAGAGGGGCCTCGTTTAAAGGTGACGTGCAGGGCAAGTTTTTTACATGTGGGTGCGGGAATGCACTGACAGGGGTGGTGGTGGAACCAGATACAATTGTGGTGTTTAAAAAGCCTCAAGAAGGCAGTGGAGGCCAATTCTCTGAATGCATTCAAGAGAGAGCTAGATAGAGCTCTTAAGGATAGCGGAGTCAGGGGGTATGGGGAGAAGGCAGGAACGGGGTACTGATTGAGAATGATCAGCCATGATCACATTGAATGGCGGTGCTGGCTCGAAGGACCAAATGGCCTCCTCCTGCACCTATTGTCTATTGAGATGGGCATGTAGATGTATAAGGACTGGAGGGATATGGATCATGTGAAGGCAGTAGAGATTGGTTTAACCATCCCTGGGTGTTGCGTGGAGCCAGGGCTGAGTATTCCAAGGGTTTTACAGAGATTTTTGCATCATATGAAGGCCTGGGATAAGGTGCCTGAAGGCTGGAGGGTATCTAATATTGATTCCATGTTCAAAACAGGTGAAAGGGAAAAGGCTAGAAAACTAAAAAAAACGATATAAAATTATAAAAGGACTGGACAAGCTAGATGCAGGAAAAATGTTCCCAATGTTGGGCGAGTCCAGAACCAGGGGCCACACAGTCTAAGAATAAAGGGGAGGCCATTTAAAACTGAGGTGAGAAAGAACTTTTTCACCCAGAGAGTTGTGAATTTGTGGAATTCTCTGCCGCAGAGGGCAGTGGAGGCCAAATCACTGGATGGGTTTAAGAGAGAGTTAGTTAGAGCTCTAGTGGAATCAAGGGATATGGGGAGAAGGCAGGCACGGGTTATAGATTGTGGACGATCAGCCATGATCACAATGAATGGCGGTGCTGGCTCGAAGGGCCGAATGGCCTCCTCCTGCACCTATTTTCTATGTTTCTATGTAAGGGTCAGTTTACCCTTGCGTAATACTAGGGAAACTACTGGGGGGAATTGTTAGGGATGGGATCACTTGCAGCTGGAGGAGATTAGTTTAACTTGGCATTGTGTTCAGCATGGACACTGTGGGCTGAAGGGACTGTTCCTGTGCTGTGCTGTTCTATGTTTGATGAGAATAATGTACTGGAGGTCAGGTGCTTCAGCACCATGGACAGGGGCAGGAGCAATCCACTGCTGGCCACGAGAAGCTTTATTTTAGACTTTCGACTTTAGAGATACAGCGTTAAAACTGGCCCTTCACCCACTGTGTGTCTGTGCCGACCAGCGATCAACCCCATATACTAATTCTATCCTACACGCACTAGGGACAATTTACAGAAGCTAATTAACCTACAAACATGCACATCTTTGGAGCGTGGGAGGAAACCGGAGCACCGCAGTCAGAGGGAGAACGTGCAAACTCCGTACAGACAGCACCTGTGGTCGGGATCGAACCTGGGTCTCCGGTGCTTCGAGGCAGCTACGCCACTGTGCCGCCCAGAATCAGTTTGGGGAGTTTTGCATCGACAATCCCTCTCCACTCCAGCACTCCGAGCCTCCCCACATGCAGGGGGAACATGAGCAATATCCTTCCCCATTCCACTCTGTGATGGGCAAGCCTTTTAATTCTGACTGCAAATTCCTTTCAATAGACAATAGACAATAGGTGCAGGAGGAGGCCATTCGGCCCTTCGAGCCAGCACCGCCATTCAATGTGATCATGGCTGATCATTCTCAATCAGTACCCCGTTCCTGCTTTCTCCCCATACCCCCTGACTCCGCTATCCTTAAGAGCTCTATCCAGCTCTCTCTTGAATGTATTCCGAGAATTGGCCTCCACTGCCCTCTGAGGCAGAGAATTCCACAGATTCACAACTCTCTGACTAAAAAAGTTTTTCCTCATATCTGTTCTAAATGGCCGACCCCTTATTCTTAAACTGTGGCCCCTGGTTCTGGACTCCCCCAACATTGGGAACATGTTTCCTGCCTCTAACGTGTCCAACCCCTTAATAATCTTATACGTTTCGATAAGATCCCCTTTCCTGGCTGCCCAGGTCCCTAGGAGTCAAATCTTATCAGCAGCTGCCTGGCGGAGATTGCTGCCAGTGGCTGAGTGTTTGCAGAACCGTGTGATCAGCGTTACAGAGGACTTGTTTGCGTGGCTGCTCAGGGTGAGGATTTTAAGCTGAAAATCCCTTCAGACTGGCACGTGCCTGAACTTTGAGACGTTGGCGTTTATTTTAATTTATAATTTTTTTAGAGATATATTGAGCGGAAACAGGCCCTTCAGCCCCTCGGGTCCACACCGACCCATCGGTCACCCCGTGTGATAGTTTCATCCCACGCACACTAGGGACAATTTACAGAAGCCAATTAACCAACAAACCTGCACGTCTTTGGGATGTGGGAGGAGACCGGAGCACCCGGAGAAAGCCCGGGGAACAAACATGGAGGTACAAAGTCAGACAGGTTTCTCTGCCACAGAAGGTAGTTGAGGCCAGTTCATTGGCTATATTTAAGAGGGAGTTAGATGTGGCCCTTGTGGCTAAAGGGATCAGGGGGTATGGAGAGATGGCAGGTATGGGATACTGAGTTGGATGATCAGCCATGATCATATTGAATGGCGGTGCTGGCTCGAAGGGCCGAATGGCCTACTCCTGCACCTATTTTCTATGTAGATTCATTGGCTTGATGATATTGTAAACTGCCCCGAGTGTTGGTGCAGGATAGTGTTAATATGTGGGGATCGCTGGTCGGTGCGGACTCGGTGGGCCGAAGGGCCTGTTTCTAAACTAAACTAAACAAGACTTTTGCAGTCTGAAGAAGGGTTCCAACATGAAACATGACCTATCCATGTTCTCCAGGGATGCTGCCTGACCTGCTGAATTAATCAGGCATTTTGTGCCTTTCCCAGCATCGGCAATTCCTTGTTTCTAATATATTTAATGGTGTTATTATTGGATTTACTATTTACTATTCCTCTCCTGCTTCGTAGTTACCTGTGATTGGGGTGTGTGGGAACCCACCCGACAGACGGCCTTATACCTGGAGTATGGTCAGAAATGTTTGTTGCCCTTCTTCCCTCATCGACCTCATTAATAAAGGTGATGGCTTCCATTTGAATAACATGCCTGGATCAATTTTCACTCCATTCCTTCATGGCCTTTGCCCATGAGGCAGTGGATGGCATAAATATCTTTGGAATAAATGACCAGAGGTCCATAACTAGACACAAAATGCTGGAGTAACTCAGCGGGACAGACAGGCAGCATCTCCGGATAGAAGGAATGGGTGACGTTTTGGGTCAAGGTCCTTCTTCAGACCTGTCCAGAGGTTCGTAGTATGTTCAGTTTTAGAGGTATTCCTTGCTGTTTCTCGAAAGCTAAGCACTGGCCCTCTGTCCCACCGAGCCCCACTTTCCCATCCACTGACTACACACTGGGAGGAACCTACTAACCTGCGCGTCATTGGGATGTGAGAGGAAACCGGAGCACCCGGAAAAAAAAAATGCAGGTCACGGGGAGAACGTGCAAACTCCACACAGACAGCACCCGAGGTCAGGATGGAACCCGGGTCTCTGGCGCTGTGAGGCAGCAGCTCGACCCGCTGTGCACACTCAGTGAGGTATTGGAAGTGCGTAATTTCTAGCAACTGAACCCCAGTCAATGAAGTCCTTCAAACTCTTCCGGTCAGGCTTGGCATCCGATTCCGCAGATGCTGACTGACCCCCTGAGTATTACAATTTTATTTCCAATTTGCAGCGTTTCGCTTTTGTTTCAGATATTCTCATCGGTTGGCAATTATACATGTGTGGTTTCGTAACGAGCTTTTACAAAAGGCCAAGGCAAGAGGATTTGAAAACATTGAGTCCAAACCCTAACCTCGACCCAAATGTTTCTCGGGCTCTTGTTGAAGATACTAAGGTGCTGGGTGGCGTGCGTTTCAAAGCAGATCACTTGTGCTGAGCAGTGCATTAAAATAGCCGTTTCCATGGGAACTAGCGATTCTATTCTTGGTGAAGGCATCAAACGTGAAGAACATTATCTGGAGAATTCAACGCAGCTCGGGGGGGGGGGGGGAGGAAGAAGATGCGGGGGGGGGGGGGGTGGGGGGGTGAGGAGGTGAGTGGAGGGTTGGCACAGTGGTAGTTACATAAAATTGGAGAATTCAGTGTTCACACGGGGATCTAAGCTACACAATGGAATATGAGCTGCTGGTCCTCCAGTTTCCGTGTGGCCTCACTCTCTGGCAATGGAAGAGGCCCAGGACAGGAAGGCCAGCGTGGGGATGTTAACCTTAGGGTCGCCAACTGTCCCGTATTAGCCGGGACATCTCATATTGTGGGCTAAGTTAGTTTGTCCCGTACGGGACCGCCCTTGCCCCCGTATTAGTAGGGTTGCCAACTTCCTCGCTCCCAAATAAGGGACAAAGGGTGACGTCGCCGCCCCCGGCGCCCCACGTGACCTCGCCCAGCCAGCGGCCACGTGCTCCCGCTCCACCAATGGCGGCCGCCATTGGTGGAGCGGGAGCACGTGGCCGCTGGCTGGGTGAGGTCACGTGGGGCGCGGGGCGGCGACGTCACCCGTATTTGGGAGTAAGGAAGATGGCAACCCTAATGCTACCTGACCTGTTGAGTTACTCCAGCACTTTGTGTCTTTTGTTTTAGTAAACCAGCATCTGTGGTTCCTTATTTCTACAGGGATCCATTCCTTGGCATGCAGAAGGCTGAGGGGATATTTTTTTCGAGACGCATACAATCACAAGGGGAACAGATAGGGTGAACACACAGCATCTTTTCCCAGTGTAGGGAAATCAAGAACTAGATGGCGTAGGGTTAAGATGAGAGGGAAAAGACTTTATGGGAACCAGGGGGAGAACTCTTGTGATGGGGACATAAGAAATTGGAGAGGCTGGAATTTTTTGCAAAAAAACAGTGCCGGAAGAACTCAACGGGTTTGGCAGCATCTGTGGAGAGAAATTGGACTGAAAACATGTCAGGTCAGAACCCTTCCTCAGACTGGAGGGGGGAGAGAATGCTGGGAAAGAGAGGTACGCCTGGCAAGTGATAGGTGGATACAGGTGAGGTGGGGGAGGGGGAGGTCACATGGTTGCGCGGGGCGGCGACGTCACCTTGTCCCGTATTTGGGAGTGAGGAAGTTGGCAACCCTAGTTAATCTGCAGACGTTCAGTCTGAAGAAGGGTCTCGACCCGAAATGTCACCCATTCCTTCTCTCCTGAGATGCTGCCTGACCCGCTGAGTGACTCCAGCATTTTGTGTCGATCTCCTAGTTCATCCAACCTCACTCCTGGTTGGATGAACATTTGGTATAAAACTCTCTCACTAATAGTATAAGAAAATAACTGCAGATGCTGGTACAAATCGATTTATTCACAAAATGCTGGAGTAACTCAGCAGGTCAGGCAGCATCTCGGGAAAGAAGGAATGGGTGACGTTTCGGGTCGAGACCCTTCTTCTTCACCTCTCACTAATAGTCTCCCTAATGTCGGCAAACACTTCCATCTCGGCACCTCATAGAGAAAATCCACCGAGAAAAATGTTTTGGACTAATTAGTAATGGATCTAATACTCCTACAAGAGGATCAGAAGCATCAACCGTGGGTCACAACATTTATGTGCAAGACTGCGTTAGTTTCTTAGTTTGCTTTAGTTTAGGGATAAAACATGGAAGCAGGTCCTTCGACCCATCCAGTCCATCTGTCAAAGACAGACACAAAATGCTGGAGTAACTCAGCGGGACAGGCAGCATCTCTGGAGAGAAGGAATGGGTGACGTTTCGGGTCGAGACCCTTCTTCAGACCGTTCTTCATCCGGATGCTCCGGTTTCCTCCCACATCCTAAAGAAGTGCAGGTTTGTAGGTTAATTGGCCCTCTGTAAATTTCCTCCCAGTGTGTAGGGAGTGGATAGACAATAGACAATAGGTGCAGGAGAAGGCCATTCGGCCCTTCGAGCCTGTACGCACCGCCATTCAATGTGATCATGGCTGATCATTCTCAATCAGTACCCCGTTCCTGCCTTCTCCCCATACCCCCTGGGAAAGTGGGACTCGGTGGGACAGAGAGCCAGTTCTTAGCTTTAGAGATACAGCAAGGAATATCTCTGAAACTGGACACACTATGGATCCCTGGATGTCTGAAGAAGGGTCTCGTCCCAAAACGCCACCCATTCCTTCTCTCCAGAGATGCTGCCTGACCCGCTGAGTTACTCCAGCATTTTGTGTCTATCTTCGATTTAAACCAGCATCTGCAGTTCTTTCCTACACAGTTGCTTGAGTCTGACGGTTTAATGTGTGGATATGTTATTGCTTACCTCTGTGCACCACGAAAAGTCACCCTGAAACTGCAAAGAGCAACTTGTTGCAGGACGCACGACACCAGCTTGCATCAGTCTACCATGAATCACCCTCCGTGTATAGAAACCTTCTCTCTTAAATAAGTGATTCATAGCAACGGCTTTCAGCTTCACATGGAGCACAATCACGTCTGTCATCAGATATGCAGGGCTCAATCCAGCAGGATAGACCAACAAGGTCTTCAACTACACGGCTAGACACTTTAGTTTTAGCTTCACGAGAAAGGGTACTGGAAGAACTCAATGGGCCAGGCAGTATCTGTGGAGGCAAAATCCCCCCACCACCCTCAATGGTGGCATGGTGGTGAAGTGGGTAGAGCTGCTGCCACACAGCACCAGAGACCCAGGTTCCATCTTAACCTCGGGTGTTGTCTGTGCGGAGTTTGCACGTTCTCCCCGTGACCGCGTGGGTTTCCTCCGGGTGCTCCGGTCTCCTCCCACGCTCCAAAGAGGTGCGGGTTTGTGGGTTAATTGGCCCTCTGTAAATTGCCGCTGGTGCGTAGGGAATGGATGGGAAAGTGGGGATGATGTGGAACTGGTGCGAACGGGTGATCGCTGGTTGGCACGGCCTCGGTGGGCCGAAGGGCCTGTTTCTGGGCTGTATCCGTGAACTAAACTGAAGTAAACCCTGTTGCCCCCCACCCCCCCACCTCCCACTGCGGCCCGCTCTCACCCACCTTTCACGGTGGCAGTTCTCGTGCAGTTGTAGAGGATGGCCAGCTCCCCGAACACTTTCCCTGGTGACATGGTGCAGAGTTTCATGTCATCTTTGGTCACCTCCACCTTCCCCTCTGCGGAGAGAGACACGGATCATTAGTCACCCCGTCGAGGGTCCACGCACCCAGCCTATCGCTCCTGTGGAGAGACCATGGCCATTCGCAGGTCCAGGCGATGGTCACACCAGGGCCGGCTGCCTGCCCCTCATCCGTGCCCACGTGTCCCCTGGAGAGGGAGCACGAACACACGGAGACCACGTGGACTCTGGAGGCCTTCCGTGAACGCTGGTCGCCGCGGTGGGGGGGTGGGGGGCAAGTGTATTGGAGATAAAGTTGACAGCATTTTAATTTGAGACCTGGTTGATTGTAAACTGCCAATGGCAGTCGTGAATTTGTTACTACTCCGTATTTGTGTTTGTTTGAATAAAAGGCATTTTGTATCATATAGAAAAAAGTGGAGAGACACAGATCACGGTCTCTCCCCAGGTACACGCACCCAGACCATCGCATCGAAAGGGGGATGCCCTTCAGAAGCCCAATAACCTGGCACATTGTTATATCACAGCGTGGTGGCGCAGCGGTAGAGTTGCTGCCTTACAGCGCCCGAGACCCGGGTTCAATCTTGACCCTGGGTGCTGTTTGTACGGAGTTTGCCCTGGGACCACGTGGGTTTTCTCCGTGTGCTCTGGTTTCCTCCCACACTCCAAAGCCGAGCAGGTTTGTAGGTTAATTGGCTGTTGTCCCTAGTGTGTAGGATAGTGTTAGTGCAGTGTGATCGGTGGTCGGCATGGATTAGGTGGGCCGAACGGACTGTTTCCACACTGTTTCTTTAAACTGCAGCTCTAAATCTGAATGATGGATCCATAAACTACATAAACAGAAGGCCGCTTCCATGCATTATGTACTCAATGGGGGTTTGCACATGTGTAGCAACTAGGGTCGCCAACAGTCCCGTTTTAGCCGGGACATCCTGTATTTTGGGCTAAATTGGTTTGCCCCGTACGGGACCGCACTTGTCCCGTATTAGGCCCGCGGGCCGCTGTCGGCCGGGACAGTGTGGGCTAACGGAGTGTGTTCCCCTAATGGAGATTGCGTAGCAACCCGCCTCCCGGCCCGGGCGGCCGCCATTGATGGAGCGGGAGCATGTGGCCGCTGGCTGGGTGAGGTCACGTGGGGCGCGGGGCGGTGACGTCACCTTGTCCCGTATTTGGGAGTGAGATAGTTGGCAACCCCAATAGCAATAATTTTACTGATCTGATGCAAGAAAATCAATTTCACTGTTCCTTGGAACACATGATAATAAAGAACCATTGAACCATCGGACCTCAGTATTAAGAGGGAGTTAGATGTGGCCCTTGTGGCTAAAGGGATCAGGGGGTATGGAGAGAAGGCAGGTACGGGATACTGAGTTGGATGATCAGCCATGATCGAAGGGCCGAATGGCCTACTCCTGCACCTATTGTCTATGTTTCTATGTGATCAGAGCAGGATTAGGACATTCGCCCCATCAAGTCTACTCCGCCATTCAATCATGGCTGATCCATCTCTCCCTCTCAGCCCCATTCTCCTGCCTTCTCCCCATGACCCTTACTGATCAAGAATCTATTAATCCCCACCTTAAAAATACCCATTGACGGCCTCCACTAGCACTGATCAATCCTGCAGAGTAGCTGCAACTGGACGGACTTATAGACGCTAGGTGCAGGAGTGGGTCATTCGGCCCTACGAGCCAGCACCGCCATTGACTGTGGTCATGGCTGATCATCCACAATCAGCCACTAGCTTGAGGGTTGAGTCTGTGGTCCTACCTTCCATCACGTACACCATGGAGCCCACGTCCCCCTCCTTGATGATGCAGTTGTCCTTGCTGTACTCCACCGGGTGCATGCAGTCCACTATCTCCTGGATCTGCGACATCTCCAAGTTCTTCATGAAGTCGTTCTCCAGAAAGGCGTCCTTGATCAGATCCCTCGACCTGTTGCACAGATCCAGCAGAGACACATCAGGAGTAGAACTTAGACTGGATCACCAAGGATCCAACAGTACCCTTTCCTTAGACGCTAGAGAACTGCAGATGCTAGTTTACCAAAAAAGACACAAAGTGCTGGAGCAACTCTGCAGGTCAGGCAGCATCCCTACAAAACCTGCACGTGTTTGGAGTGTGGGAGGAAACCGAATATCTCGGAGAAATCCCACGCAGGTCACGGGGAGAACGTACAAATTCCGTTTTAAAGACAGCGCCTGTAGTCAGGATCGAACCCGGGTCTCCTGCACTGTAAGGGAGTAACTTTACCGCTGCACCACTGTGCTGACCACATCTTCAGACCGAAGATGCTCTACCTAAGCAAGCCCCATTTTTCTGTGCTAGGCCCATATCAATAGACAATAGACAATAGGTGCAGGAGGAGGCCGTTTGGCCCTTAGAGCCAGCACCGCCATTTAATGTGATCATGGCTGATCATTCTCAATCAGTACCCCGTTCCTGCCTTCTCCCCGTACCCCCTGACTCCACTATCCTTAAGAGCTCCATCTAGCTCTCTCTTGAATGCATTCAGAGAATTGGCCTCCACTGCCTTCTGAGGCAGAGAATTCCACAGATTCACAACTCTCTGACTGAAAAAGTTTTTCCTCATCTCAGTTCTAAATGGCCTACCCCTTATTCTTAAACTGTGGCCCTTTGTTCTGGACTCCCCCAACATTGGGAACATGTTTCCTGCCTCTAACATGTCCAACCCCTTAATAATCTTATACGTTTCGATAAGATCTCCTCTCATCCTTCTAAATTCCAGTGTATACAAGCCTAGTCGCTCCAGTCTTTCAACATATGACGGTCAATAGACAATAGACAATAGACAATAGGTGCAGGAGTAGGCCATTCAGCCCTTCGAGCCAGCACCACCATTCAATGCGATCATGGCTGATCACTCTCAATCAGTACCCCGTTCCTGCCTTCTCCCCATACCCCCTCACTCCGCTATCCTTAAGAGCTCTATCCAGCTCTCTCTTGAAAGCATCCAACGAACTGGCCTCCACTGCCTTCTGAGGCAGAGAATTCCACACCTTCACCACTCTCTGACTGAAAAAGTTCTTCCTCGTCTCCGTTCTAAATGGCCTACCCCTTATTCTTAAACTGTGGCCCCTTGTTCTGGACTCCCCCAACATTGGGAACATGTTTCCTGCCTCTAATGTGTCCAATCCCCTAATTATCTTATATGTTTCAATAAGATCCCCCCTCATCCTTCTAAATGCCAGTTTAATTTAACAAGCCTAATTGCTCCAGCCTTTCAACATACGACAGTCCCGCCATTCCGGGAATTAACCTAGTGAACCTACGCTGCACGCCCTCAATAGCAAGAATATCCTTCCTCAAATTTGGAGACCAAAACTGCACACAGTACTCCAGGTGTGGTCTCACCAGGGCCCGGTACAACTGTAGAAGGACCTCTTTGCTCCTATACTCAACTCCTCTTGTTA
Organism: Rhinoraja longicauda; assembly: GCF_053455715.1. Classification (NCBI taxonomy): domain Eukaryota; kingdom Metazoa; phylum Chordata; class Chondrichthyes; order Rajiformes; family Arhynchobatidae; genus Rhinoraja; species Rhinoraja longicauda. The sequence continues at coordinate 17,633,169 of NC_135988.1, forward strand.
TGAAGGCCAACATTCCATTGGCTTTCTTCACTGCCTGCTGTACCTGCATGCTTCCTTTCAGTGACTGGTGCACTAGGACACCCAGATCTCGTTGAACATCCCCTCTTCCTAACTTGACACCATTCAGATAATAATCTGCCTTTCTATTCTTACTTCCAAAGTGAATAACCTCACACTTATCTACATTAAACTGCATCTGCCATGTATCCGCCCACTCACACAACCTGTCCAAGTCACCCTGCAGCCTTATTGCATCTTCCTCACAATTCACACTACCCCCCAGCTTAGTATCATCTGCAAATTTGCTAATGGTACTTTTAATCCCTTCATCTAAGTCATTAATGTATATCGTAAATAGCTGGGGCCCCAGCACCGAACCTTGCGGTACCCCACTGGTCACTGCCTGCCATTCCGAAAGGGACCCATTTATCCCCACTCTTTGCTTTCTGTCTGTCAACCAATTTTCTATCCATGTCAGTACCCTACCCCCAATACCATGTGCTCTAATTTTGCCCACTAATCTCCTATGTGGGACCTTGTCGAAGGATTTCTGAAAGTCGAGGTACACCACATCCACTGACTCTCCCCTGTCAATTTTCCTAGTTACATCCTCAAAAAATTCCAGTAGATTTGTCAAGCATGATTTCCCCTTCGTAAATCCATGCTGACTCGGAATGATCCTGTTACTGCTATCCAAATGCTCAGCAATTTCGTCTTTTACAATTGACTCCAGCATCTTCCCCACCACCGATGTCAGACTAACTGGTCTATAATTACCCGTTTTCTCTCTCTCTCCTTTCTTAAAAAGTGGGATAACATTTGCTATCCTCCAATCCACAGGAACTGATCCTGTATCTATAGAACATTGAAAAATGATCTCCAATGCTTCCACTATTTCTAGCCATTCCGGGAATTAATCTAGTAAACCTACGCTGCACGCCCTCAATATCCTTCTAAACCTTTCCTATCCATGTTCAAATGTCTTTTAAATATTGTTGGACCTGCCTCAACTGCCTCCTCTGGCAGCTCATTCCATACACCCATCCTCCTTAGAGTGAAAAAGTTACCCCTCAGATTCCTATTAAATCTTTCTCCTCTCACCATCAACCTATGAAGTTTACATCTTGATTCCCCTACCCTGGGTAAAAGACCCTGTGGTATATCTAGGTAGACACAAAATGCTGGAGTAACTCAGCGGGACAGGCAGCATCTGAAGAAGGGTTACCCATTCCTTCTATCCGGAGATGCTGCATGTCCCACTGAGTTGCTCCATGTCCCACCATTGGTGGAGCGGGAGCACGTGGCCACTGGCTGTGTGAGGTCACGTGGGGCGCGGGACGGTGACGTCGCCCTTTGTCCCTTATTTGGGGGTGAGGAAGTTGGCAACCCTACTAATACGGGACAAGGGCGGTCCCGTACGGGACAAGGGCGGTCCCATACGGGACAAACTAATTTAGCCCAGAATACAGGGATGTCCTGGCTAACACGAGGACAGTTGGCGACCCTGGTCGGAGCGGACTCGGTGGGCTGAAGGTCCTGTTTCCCTGCTTTTTCAGTCAGAGAGTTGTGAATCTGTGGAATTCTCTGCCTCAGAAGGCAGTGGAGGCCAATTCTCTGAATGCATTCAAGAGAGAGCTAGATAGAGCTCTTAAGGATAGCGGAGTCAGGGGTTATGGGGAGAAGGCAGGAACGGGGTACTGATTGAGAATGATCAGCCATGATCACATTGAATGGCGGTGCTGGCTCGAAGGGCCGAATGGCCTCCTCCTGCACCTATTGTCTATTGTCTATTGCCGTATCTTTCAATCGATCAAGTCAAGAAGCCGTTTCTGTGCTGTACGACTGGATAACTGTGACTTGATGAAGCCAGTTATTTCTGTGATAAATGTCATGCGTTCCTTCAGCGTTGAGTCAGACTATGATTGGATCCCTCGTCCCTTGGGGCAATTCAATCCTCACTGGTCTTTTTCACTTTGTTTCATCCACGATTTTACCTGCTGCCCAGTTAGACGTGCAGCATTACTACACCTACTGCCCCTTAGAAATGCCTTATTATTTGTTCCGCCGCTGGAACTCCAATTTTAGCACTGGGCACTGGTGGTGAATTTGATTTTAAAGGGCACCGGGAGGGCCGCTGGTCACGGTGGGTCGCGGTGTAGATCATGGCTCCACGCACCAGCAGGTCTGAGAGCGCCAGGGTTGTTCAAGGATTGATGCAGACTGGAGAAGACATTGATGGAGGTGAAGTGGCCCGGGTACAAGGGAGGTCAAAGACATCTGTCTTCCCGCCTGCTCTGGCTGTAAACAACCCACGGAAAGGTGCGGGAAGCACAAGATGAAGGCTGGAACAGCTAGGGTTGTCAACTGTCCCATATTAGCCAGGACATCCCGGTATTTTGGGCCGAATTAGTTTGTCCCGTACGGGACCGCCCTTGTAGGGTTGCCAACTTCCTCACTCCCAAATATGGGACAAAGGGTGACGTCACCGCCCCGCGCCCACCCGAGCCGGGCGGACGCCATTGGTGAAGCGGGAGCACGTGGCCGCTGGCTGGGTGAGGTCACGTTGGGCGCGGGGCGGTGACGTCACCTTTTATAGACGATAGACAATAGGTGCAGGAGGAGGCCATTCGGCCCTTCGAGCCAGCACCGCCATTCAATGTGATCATGGCTGATCATTCTCAATCAGTACCCCGTTCCTGCCTTCTCCCCATACCCCCTGACTCCGCTATCCTTAAGAGCTCTATCTAGCTCTCTCTTGAATGCATTCAGAGAATTGGCCTCCACTGCCTTCTGAGGCAGAGAATTCCACAGATTTGTCCCGTATTTTGGAGCGAGGAAGTTGGCAACCCTAGGAACAGCTCAATGTCACTCTCCACAGAGAATGTTGGAAATGCTCTGCAGGTCAGTCAGGGCGTGTGGAGAGAGGAACGGAGTTAACCTTGCGGGTCAAGGATGCTTCCGCAGCTCGGGTATTTTATACAGTTGCACAGCACGGAAACAGGCCCTTCGGCCCACCTTGCCCGTGCCAACCAAGTTGGCATATTGGGTTTAGGAAAAAGAACTGCAGGTGCTGGTTTAAATCGAAGGTAGACACAAAATGCTGGAGTAACTCAGCGGGTCAGGCAGCATCTCGGGAGAGAAGGAATGGGTGACGCTTCGGGTCGAGGCCCTTCTTCAGACTGATGTCAGGGGGGGAGGCGGGACAAAGTTAGTCCCGTTTGTCCGTTAATCGATATCCTTCGAAACCCTTCCAATCCTTTTAGTTTAGTTTAATTAGTTTATTTAGTTTAGTTTCATTCAGTTTAGTTTAATTTAGTTTAATTTAGCTTAGTTAGTTGAGTTCATTGTCACAGTGAAAAGCTTTTTGTGGTGAGCTATCCAGTCAGATGAAAGACAATACATGATTACAATCAACCCCACCACAGTGTGGGAACACAGAATAAAGGGAATAACATTTAGTGCCAGATAACGTCCAGTAAAGTCCTACTAAAGATAGTTTGAAGGTCGCAAATGAGGTTGATTAAAAGTCAGGACCACTCTCTAGTTGGTGATAGGATGGTTGAGTTCTAAATGTCTTTTAAAAGACGTATTATTATCCACCTCTATAGGTTCCCCTGACAGCTTGTTCCAGATACAGACTATCGAGAGACTCAAAGAGACTTTTAATTGATTGATTGTTTGAAAGATGCAAATGTACAGCCCATCGAGTCTTACTGGCCATCCATCACCTGTTCCCACTAGACCCATTTTCTACACACTAGGAGCAATTTACAGAACCTACAAACCCGCACATCTGAGGGATGTGGGAGATAACCGGAGCACCCACTGGAAACCCTTGAGGTCACAGGGAAAATGTGCAAACTCCACACTGGCAGCAGCCGAGGCCCAGGATTGAACCTGGGCCTCTGGCGCTGTGAGGCTCTTGTGCCACTGTGCCACCTCGTCTTGGGCATGGTAAGATTACCAGGAGTCCCAGCTTTGTCCAAGATACACTCACCCCAGAGTTCAGAGAGTCGTAGAGTCATAGAGTGATACGGCGTGGACACAGACCCTTCGGCCCGACTTGCCCACACCGGCCAACATGTCCCAGCTACACTAGTCCCACCTGCCCACGTTTGGTCCATATCCCTCCAAACCTGTCCTATCTAAGTACCTGTCTAACTGTTTCTTGTGTGTTCTTATGTTCACATGTGTGGAGGGAGATGAGCCATGGTTTTCTCTATTCAGTCACAATAGTGCGGTACGGTGGAGTAGAGGTCGAGTTGCTGCCTCACAGCGCTAGAGTCACTGGTTCAGTCCTGACTGTGCGTGCTGCCTGTACGGGACTTGTACGTTCTCCCCGCGACCGTACGGGTTTTCTGTGAGTGCTCACGTTTCCTCCAACATCCCAAAGACATACAGATTTGTAAGGTAATTGGCTTCTGTAAATTGTAAGTTGTCTCTAGTTTGGCTGATCGTGCTAGTGTGCGGGGATCGCTGGCCGTCACAGACTCGACGGGCTGAAGGGCCTGTTTCCGTGCTGCCTGTCTAAAGTCTGAAGAGTGAACTGTCAGGGTGAGAAACCAGACATCCACAGGGAAACATATCTTCAGAGAGAAGGGAAAATAGCAGAACGGGGAATCCTCTATGCACCCCAGGATGTTGATCCAACACTTCTGAAAGAATATTAAAAGTTTAATACACATCAGAGTGTCTCTCTTGCCCCAATGCTTAGATGCTTGAGCACTCTCACATGGATTATATGAATAAACGGCTGACATTTGGCATCAGATAAAGCTTTTATGTTTGATTTTAAAGTATTCAATTTAAGCAGAGATGTATCCATGGCAACAGCACTAGTATGTAGCATCTCCAGTGGTTTGTGAATCAACAGAAGAGAAAATCTCAAGTCATCTCCAGTGTAAATACACTCACCTGCTAACTCCACCATCTTGTCTACATTCTCTCCCCTTTCCCCTCTCCCTCACCCCATTTTCACATGTGTGAACTTAGGCACAGAGGGTTGGTCTTTAGACTTTAGAGATACCGCATAGAAACATAGAAACATAGAAAATAGGTGCAGGAGTAGGCCATTCGGCCCTTCGAGCCTGCACCGCCATTCAATATGATCATGGCTGATCATCCAACTCAGTATCCCGTACCTGCCTTCTCTCCATACACCCGATCCCTTTAGCCACAAGGGCCACATCTAACTCCCTCTTAAATATAGCCAATGGACTGGCCTCAACTACCTTCTGTGGCAGAGAATTCCACAGATTCACCACTCTCTGTGTGAAAAAAAACTTTCTCATCTTGGTCCTAAAAGACTTCCCCCTTATCCTTAAACTGTGACCCCTTGTTCTGGACTTACCCAACATCGGGAACAATCTTCCTCAATCTAGCCTGTCCAACCCCTTAACAATTTTGTAAGTTTCTATTAGATCCCCTCTCAATCTTCTAAATTCCAGCGAGTACAAGCCGAGTCTATCCAGTCTTTCTTCATATGAAAGTCCTGCCATCCCAGGAATCAATCTGGTGAACCTTCTCTGTACTCCCTCTATGGCAAGAATGTCTTTCCTCAGATTAGGAGACCAAAACTGTATGCAATACTCCAGGTGTGGTCTCACCAATGCCCTGTACAACTGCAGCAGAACCTCCCTGCTCCTATACTCAAATCCCCTCGCTATGAATGCCAACGTACCATTCGCAACCAACCATAGAAACGAGCCGTTTGGCTCACCAAGTCCTCACCGACCAGAGATCCCCTGTACATGAGCACTATCCTACAAGACCCCTACACACACAGGACAGTTTATAACTTACAGAAGCAAATTAACCTGCAAACCTGTACACCTTTGGAGTGTGGGAGGAAACCGAAGCACCCAGAGAAAGCCCACGTGGTCACAGGGAGAACGTACAAACTCCACACAGACAGCACCCATAGTCAGCATCAATCCCGAGTCTCTGGTGCTGTAGGGCAGCAACTCTACCGCTGTGCCATTGTGCCAGTTAGATGGCGAAACCTGGAACTGCAGATGCTGGTTTACCAAAAAAAGACACAAAGGTTTGGAGTAACTCAGTGGGTCAGGCAGAATCTCTGGAGAACTTGGATAAGTGTCGTTTTGGGTTGGGACCTTTCTTCAGACTGATCCAAGATGGACTGACCTGAGAGGACACAACAGTGCTGACATTCTCCTGGGGTGGGGAGAAGGGGGGGCAGGGGATGAGTGGACACACAGGGGTCAGGTTTCTCTGACCCCCTCAATGCTCTCTCAGTCCAGGTGTTAATGATGGTCTTCCGTTCAATCTTAAATGAGGGAATGAAAAGGAAATTGCCAGGCCAAAGGTCCACCTAACACAAGGACACAGCTGAGAAGATCTTGAGTAGATGTCGGGCCATGCCATATGACTCTTCCAACCTGCTCTGCTGTTCAATAAGAGATGGCTGATCCTGTACATAGAGTCACAGAGTGCTAGAGATGTGCAGCACCGGAACAGGCCATTCGGCCCACCTTTTCCATGCCGACCAAGTTCGCACACTCAGCTAGTGCCATTTGCTTGCATTTGGCCCATAGCCCGCTGAACTCTTCCTATCCACATATCTGTCCAGAATGTCTTGTACATGTCTTTTATATAAAACGTATACATAATTGTATCCACTTATATAACTTCCCTAGAACAGTACAGCATGCGAACTGGCCCTTAGGCCCACAATGTTCGTGGCGAACATGATGTCAAGACCTGCTCTGATCTGCCTGCTCATAATCCCTATCACCCAGTCCCTGCATATCCATGTGCCCATCTAAAGATATCTTAAACACCACTAGGTAGACACACAGTGCTGGAGTCCTTCTGCAGTTGTACAGGGCCCTAGTGAGACCGCACCTGGAGTACTGTGTACAGTTTTGGTCTCCAAATTTGAGGAAGGATATTCTTGCTATTGAGGGCGTGCAGCGTAGGTTCACTAGGTTAATTCCCGGAATGGCGGGACTGTCGTATGTTGAAAGACTGGAGCGACTAGGCTTGTATACACTGGAATTTAGAAGGATGAGAGGAGATCTTATCAAAATGTATAAGATTATTAAGGGTTGGACACGTTTGCAGATGATACTAAGTTGGGGGGTAGTGTGAATTGTGAGGAAGATGCAATAAGGCTGCAGGGTGACTTGGACAGGTTGTGTGAGTGGGCGGATACATGGCAGATGCAGTTTAATGTAGATAAGTGTGAGGTTATTCACTTTGGAAGTAAGAATAGAAAGGCAGATATTATCTGAATGGTGTCAAGTTAGGAGGAGGGGGAGTTCAACGAGATCTGGGTGTCCTAGTGCATCAGTCAATGAAAGGAAGCATGCAGGTACAGCAGGCAGTGAAGAAAGCCAATGGAATGTTGGCCTTCGTAACAAGAGGAGTTGAGTATAGGAGCAAAGAGGTCCTTCTACAGTTGTACCGGGCCCTGGTGAGACCGCACCTGGAGTACTGTGTGCAGTTTTGGTCTCCAAATTTGAGGAAGGATATTCTTGCTATGGAGGGCGTGCAGCGTAGGTTCACTAGGTTAATCCCCGGAATGGCGGGACTGTTGTATGTTGAAAGGCTGGAGCAATTGGGCTTGTATACACTGGAATTTAGAAGGATGAGGGGGGATCTTATTGAAACATATAAGATAATTAGGGGATTGGACACATTAGAGGCAGATAACATGTTCCCAATGTTGGGGGAGTCCGGAACAAGGGGCCACAGTTTAAGAATAAGGGGTAGGCCATTTAGAACGGAGATGAGGAAGAACTTTTTACCAGTCAGAGGGTGGTGAAGGTGTGGAATTCTCTGCCTCAAAAGGCAGTGGAGGCCAGTTCGTTGGATGCTTTCAAGAGAGAGCTGGATAGAGCTCTTAAGGATAGCGGAGTGAGGGGGTATGGGGAGAAGGCAGGAACGGGGTACTGATTGAGAGTGATCAGCCATGATCGCATTGAATGGCGGTGCTGGCTCGAAGGGCTGAATGGCCTACTCCTGCACCTATTGTATATTGTATTGTATTGAGGCAGGAAACATGTTCCCAATGTTGGGGGAGTCCAGAACCAGGGGCCACAGTTTAAGAATAAGGGGTAGGCCATTTAGAACTGAGATGAGGAAAAACTTTTTCAGTCAGAGAGTTGTGAATCTGTGGAATTCTCTGCCTCAGAAGGCAGTGGAGGCCAATTCTCTGAATGCATTCAAGAGAGAGCTAGGTAGAGCTCTTAAGGATAGCGGAGTCAGGGGGGTATGGGGAGAAGGCAGGAACGGGGTACTGATTGAGAATGATCAGCCATGATCACATTGAATGGCGGTGCTGGCTCGAAGGGCCGAATGGCCTCCTCCTGCACCTATTGTCTATTGTCTATTGTCTAACTCAGCGGGTCAGGCAGCATCTCGGGAGAGAAGGAATGGGTGACTTTTTGGGTCGAGACCCTTCTTCAGACTGATGAATCTTAAACACCACTATTGTATCTGTTTCCACCACCACCCTTGGCTGTGGGTTCCAGGCACCTACGAGCCTCTGTGTAAAAAACTCACCCCACACATCTCTTTTAAACTTTGCCCCCCTCACCTTAAAGCTGTGCCCTTTAGTGCTTGTTTTTTTTTTCCATCCTGGGATAAAGGTTTTGACTATCTGCCCCATCTACACCTCTCGATTGTTTAAGAGGCCATGGAGACCCATTGCTTCATCCAGCCGGTTACTAAAACGCTTTGTGGGAGATGGAAGAGACGGACCCAGTCTCCCTGCAAGAACTTGCTGGAATTTAGAAGATTGAGGGGGGATCTTATAGAAACTTACAAAATTCTTTAGAGGTTGGACAGGCTAGATGCAGGAAGATTGTTCCCGATGTTGGGGAAGTCCAGAACAAGGGGTCACAGTTTAAGGATAAGGGGGAAGTCTTTTAGGACCGAGATGAGAAAACATTTCTTCACACAGAGAGTGGTGAGTCTGTGGAATTCTCTGCCACAGAAGGTAGTTGAGGCCAGTTCATTGGCTATATTTAAGAGGGAGTTAGATGTGGCCCTTGTGGCTAAAGGGATCAGGGGGTATGGAGAGAAGGCAGGTACGGGTTACTGAGCTGGATGATCAGCCATGATCATATTGAATGGCGGTGCAGGCTCGAAGGGCCGAATGGCCTACTCCTGCACCTATTTTCTATGTTTCTATGTTTCTAAGAACACCAATGTCAATCAGATCACAGATTATATCTGCAAGGTAAGTTGAATCCTGAACTCTTGGCTGCTGTGACTGCAGATGAGATAATCAGATCACAAGTGAGCTCGAGTCACTTCATCAGTGCAGACATGTCTGAC
>NC_135988.1:17647471-17732471 GCF_053455715.1 Rhinoraja longicauda
TAACAACAAGGCAGCAGTGAGCAATGTCTGGGCTCAAGGGGCACTGGGAAAGTTGAGGTCAATGCGAAACGTGGGAACACTGTCCACTTGCACAGAGAAAGATGGGCATGGGTGTGGAGATTAATCATCTCAGCAGTAGGTTATCTTCAAGATGTCCAACCACCTCAGCCACTTCATGAGTGTCTTCCACTCCCTTGCAAGATTAGAATGGAGTTCTGAGAGAGAGTCAGATATAGATCTTATGGCTAACGGAATCAAGGGGTATGGGGAATCAGCAGGAATGGGGTACTGATCGTGGATGATCAGCCATGATCATATTGAATGGCGGTGCTGGCTCAAAGAGGCGAATGGCCTACTCCTGCACCTATTTTCTATGTTTCTATGTTCTAAGTTTCTATGAGTTAAGGGAACATCACATATGGAACATTTGACAGTCCAGCTCTATTTCCAGCACTTTAATCGGTGAAGGAGTCTTGCCCAAGGGCACAGAGTCCTGGCAGCAACAATACGTGAAATTCCTGCCAAGCAACTGACAAGTAATGAGTCATTGATCATTTGGTTCCTTTGCCACTCAATGAGATTGCTGTTGCCAACTTGCTCACAATCAGTAATCTAAGCGTCACCACTGACCAGAAACATAAATGGAGCTGTGGGTAAAGGAAAACATGGCAAATGACTAACCAAACCCCTTCCATTAGTGGCAAGTGTGTGTTGGAATATACACTTGCATGGATAAATGCGACTAAAATAAAAATCATAACCATTAGGCCAAGTATATAGTCCTGGGGAAAGCAACTCATTTATTAAAGTACCATTAGCAAATTTGCAGATTAGAGGCAGATAACATGTTCCCAATGTTGGGGGAGTCCAGAACAAGGGGCCACAGTTTAAGAATAAGGGGTAGGCCATTTAGAACGGAGATGAGGAAGAACTTTTTCAGTCAGAGGGTGGTGAAGGTGTGGAATTCTCTGCCTCAGAAGGCAGTGGAGGCCAGTTCGTTGAATGCTTTCAAGAGAGAGCTGGATAGAGCTCTTAAGGATAGCGGAGTGAGGGGGTATGGGGAGAAGGCAGGAACGGGGTACTGATTGAGAGTGATCAGCCATGATCGCATTGAATGGCGGTGCTGGCTCGAAGGGCTGAATGGCCTACTCCTGCACCTATTGTCTATTGTCTATTGTCTATTGATACAAAGCTGGGTGGTAGTGTGAACTGTGAGGAAGATGCTATGAGGTTACAGGGTGACTTGGACATGTTGTGTGAGTGGGCGGATGCATGGCAGATGCAGTTTAATGTGGATGTGTGAGGTTATCCACTTTGGTGGTAAGAATAGGAAGGCAGAGTATTATACGAATGGTGTCAAGTTAGGAACAGGGGACGTACAACGAGATCTGGGTGTCCTAGTGCATCAGTCACTGAAAGGAAGCATGCAGGTACAGCAGGCAGTGAGGAAAGCCAATGGAATGTTGGCCTTCATGACAAGAGGAGTTGAGTATAGGAGCAAAGAGGTCCTTCTGCAGTTGTACAGGGCCCTAGTGAGACCGCACCTGGAGTACTGTGTGCAGTTTTGGTCTCCAAATTTGAGGAAGGATATTCTTGCTATTGAGGGTGTGCAGCGTAGGTTTACTAGGTTAATTCCCGGAATGGCGGGACTATCATATGTTGAAAGACTGGAGCGACTAAGCTTGTATACACTGGAATTTAGAAGGATGAGAGGAGATCTTATCGAAACGTATAAGATTATTAAGGAGTTGGACACGTTAGAGGCAGGAAACATGTTCCCAATGTTGGGGAAGTCTAGAACCAGGGGCCACAGTTTAAGAGTAAGGGGTAGGCCATTTAGAACTGAGATGAGGAAAAACTTTTTCAGTCAGAGAGTTGTGAATCTGTGGAATTCTCTGCCTCAGAAGGCAGTGGAGGCCAATTCTCTGAATGCATTCAAGAGCGAGCTGGATAGAGCTCTTAAGGATAGCGGAGTCAGGGGGTATGGGGAGAAGGCAGGAACGGGGTACTGATTGAGAATGATCAGCCATGATCAAATTGAATGGTGGTGCTGGCTCGAAGGGCCAAATGGCCTCCTCCTGCACCTATTGTCTATTTACCCAGTCCTCCACCGTGAATATTCAGTCCTCCCACAGTAGCTACAGAATGCACCATGTCCAAGATGCACTTTGCCAAACCTACTTCTGCATCATCTGTGAAACCCACAGATTCCATGAGCTAGAAGCCAGGGATAACAGGCAGATGGAAGTCAGGGGACTGTGCTCCTCTGCAAATGGACTATAATTGTGACACGGAACTATTACACAATACTTTCTCCTCCCTTCCAACAGGAACACCACCTGTTTTCCATATGTGATGTTCTCTAAACTAGACAGGATCTTGGTGAATTTACACTTATTCTTCAACTTTTATCTTTACTATATATGGTCCCCAAAATATGGTCCCCATTAATCTTATATAAAGATTTATATCAAACCTTTGGAAGGTTTTATATAAATCAACTATGATAGTCCATTTATTGTGTTCAATATTTCTTACTTCATTACCATTACCATTTCCAACTGTGATGCATCTTGTACTACTGGGTGAACCAAGTTAACACGAGTCACATCCTCCCTCAATCAAACTACAATTATTATTTTTCTCCAAAGTGATCAGCATTGAGATATTAATATGCACTAAATAATCCGGTGTGGACATCGCCTTCTACTGTTGTGCCCAGTGTGGGTATTGTGTTCAGTTTCAGTCACCCTGCTGTAAGAAGGATGTCGTTAAGTTGGAAAGGGTGCAGAGAAGATTCACAAGGATGTTGCTGGGAATTGAGGGCCTGATCTATAGGGAGAGGTTGAGCAGGCTACGACCTTATTCCATGGAGAGGTGAGGGGTGATCTTATAGAGGCGCATGGAATCGTGAGGTGAATGGATAGGATGAATGCACAGTCTTTTACCCAGACAACAGAGACATATATAAGGTGGGGAAAAGATTTAGTAGGAATCTATAAGGCAACTTTCTCATGCAGTGGGTGGTGGGTGTATGGAATGAGCTGCCAGAGGAGGTAGTTGAGGCAGGTACTGTAACAACATTTGAAAGACATTTGAACAGGTACATGGATAGGAACAGTGTCGAGGAATGTGGGCCAAATGTAGGCAGGTGGGACTCGTGTAGATGGGGCATCTTCATCGTCATGGGCAGGTTGGGCTGAAGGGCCTGTTTCTGCCCAGTATGGCTCTATGACTTTATTGCGGAGATATGCCTGTATGTTGGCCAGTGCTAAGCAGCAGTGATTCACATGCTGAGTGCAGATCACACACAGCTACAACCCTGTGTGGATCCCCTCTGCCAGCACGGATATCACAGGGTGCCCGGGGTGGGGACATTTACATTGGGCTCACACAGCCCGAGTAAAACATAAAGCCGTTGCTACGCCCCTGCTGGGCACGGTCGTGAAGAAAGCTGCACGTGCAACAAGTCAGCTAATTACAGGCAGACATGCACGGACACACACCACATAATCAACGGACTTAAATACATTCACTATGGTACAGGGGAAGACTACAATAGGAAGTGATGCATGATCTGACTGTGTGTGTGTGTGATTCCCAAAGGAGGGAATTGATGAATATACAAACCATTTATTCTAAGCTATTCCACACTGTGTTAGGTATCAGGTATTAATTTGTCTATGGGTGACGTTTCTTCAGTCTGAAGAAGGGTCTCAACCCGAAACGTCACCCATTCCTTCTCTCCCGAGATGCTGCCCGACCTGCTGAGTTACTCCAGCATTTTGTGAATAAATCGATTTGTACCAGCATCTACTGTTATTTTCTTATATTAATTTGTCTATAATCACCATTCAAAAAACATGCCAAAAGATGTCACGTAAAATATATTCCCTCCAGACAGTAGTTACCTACACAAACAAGAGCCCAGACACAGCAATGTGATGGATGAGAAATGAAACTGCTTTGGGTAGAGGGATTGAATTGACCAAAGCCTGAAAATACATCATATTCTCATCAAAGGTATCACAAATCGCTGGAGTAACTCAGCAGGTCAGGCAACATCTAGGAGAGAGGAAATGGGTGACGTTTCGGGTCAAGACCCTACTTCTCTCCTAGATGCTGCCTGACCTGCTGAGTTACTCCAGCGATTTGTGATACCTTCGATTTGTACCAGCATCTGCAGTTATTTTCCTACCTATTCTCATCACATCATGTGATGGTCCACCCACAACAGGGAAGAACAAGTCCTGGTTTTAACATGGAGGGACATATGAGACTGCAGATGCTGGAATCTTGAGCAAAAAGCAGTGATGGAGGAACTCAGTGGGTCAGGCAACATCCATGGAGGGAAATGGACAGACGACATTTTGGGTCTCGACCCTTTCTTGAAGAAGGGTCCTGGACTGAAACATCACCTGTCCATTCCTTCCACAGATGCAGCCTGACCCGCTGAGTTCCTCCAGCACGTTGTTGTTTGCTCTTGGTTTTAACAAACCAGTTGGAAAAAAAAGCACCTTAAATTATGCATTCATACCCTTGGTATTTCAGCCTCACATTCACATATGACTATGCTATGGATAGAATAACGCAAGCAGTGTCTCATCAAGTAGTCTGGAGAAGCTCTGTTACTGAACAGAATGCGCACAAGCTGTTGTGCGGGTGTTAGGAAAACATAACCAAGACAATTCTGTGAGCTACATCTGGGTCACAATCCTGTGCTGTAAAATGTTCTTAAAGGAACTCCGTCATGGAGACAGAGGCTCAATCAGCACGGAAACAGGCCCTTCGGCCCAATTTGCCCATGGCTCCATCTGTGCTAGTCCCACCTGCCGGCGTTTGGGCCATCTCCCTCTAACCCTTTCATTTCTATGTACCTGTCCAAATGTCCTTTAAATGTTGTGTCGGCCTCAACTACCTCCTCTGGTTACTGGTTCTATATACAGCACCCTCTGTGAAAAGGTTGCCCCTCAGGTGCCTATTTAACCTTTCCCCTCTCATCTCAGTGTTACTTTGAGTTGAAGGTGGTGAGTAACCATTGATTAGAGCAGACTAAATGAGTCAGGAACCCGATCTAATCAGGCTGGGTTATGACACTCTGTGGTTTTTTTTTGTTTCACAGTCTGCCATTGTTGAGCGATAAGTTTCAAAGATAGAAAATAAAAGCCTGTTATTTTCGCAATTGAACAATAGCGATGAATCGTTATCATCAAGAGGACAAGGAACACTGAGCATTCAGTCCATTGTAGCTGTTCCAACATTCAATAAGATCATGGCTGATCTTTCACCTCACAGCCACCTTCCTGCAATGGCACCATATCCCTTGTCACCCACCCATGTTGAGTCTAAAGTTAGGGTCCCAACACAAAACATCATCCACTCATGTGGATTCTAAGAAGGCTCCCAACCCAAAACATCACCTAATCATGTTGAGTGAAGAAGGGTCCCGACCCGAAACATCACCTATCCATGTTCTCAAGAGATGCTGCCTGACCCGCTGAGTTACCAGGGCACTTTAGGTCCTTTTTTGTAAACCGGCATCTGCAGTTCCTTGTTTCTACCATATCCCTCGATTCCAATAATAATAAAAATCTATTTGGGCCATGCATTGATTGTACTTGAATGAGTGAGCCTCCAATGGCTCTCTCGGGCACGGAACTGCAAAGGTTTAACACCGTCTTGAGACAGCAACCTCTTGACACTTCAGTCCTGAATGACCAGCACCATATTTTGAGATTGAACCACGTCTCTATACAACGCATCCAGGAAAACACAGTTCCGCATCTATCCCTTCAAGCTCTGTGAGAAGCTCTAAAGAAATCTAAAGCAGGGTCCCCACCCTCCCACTCCCTTCAAAGATTGAGAAGATTCAGTGTCAGAGTCACGAAATACGCTTTCGAAATTAAACAGATAGAGAGCATACTCACATCACAATCTGATTTGGAAACTTGAATGGAGGAGAATGTGGTGAACTGCCCGGTCCATCGCGAGTACTGACCTCCCCACCATCAAAGGGATCTACAGGGGGTGCTGCCACCAGAAGGCAGTTATTACCATCAAAGACCCACACTTCTCATCTCATGCCTACCATCGGGAAGAGCTACAGGAACCTGAAAACAGTGACCTCCAGGTTCAAGAACAGCTTCTTCCCAGCAACTCTTGAACACTGCACAACACTAACCACTACCTCAGCAGTTATGATAGAAACATAGAAACATAGAAAATAGGTGCAGGAGTAGGCCCTTCGAGCCTGCACCGCCATTCAATATGATCATGGCTGATCATCCAACTCAGTATCCCGTACCTGCCTTCTCTCCATAACCCCTGATCCCTTTAGCCACAAGGGCCACATCTAACTCCCTCTTAAATATAGCCAATGAACTGGCCTCAACTACCTTCTGTGGCAGAGAATTCCACAGATTCACCACTCTGTGTGAAAAAAAACGTTCTCATCTCGGTCCTAAAAGACTTCCCCCTTATCCTTAAACTGTGACCCCTTGTTCTGGACTTCCCCAACATCGGGAACAATCTTCCTGCATCTAGCCTGTCCAACCCCTTAAGAATTTTGTAAGTTTCTATAAGATCCCCCCTCAATCTTCTAAATTCCAGCGAGTACAAGCCGAGTCTATCCAGTCTTTCTTCATATGAAAGTCCTGCCATCCCAGGAATCAATCTGGTGAACCTTCTCTGTACTCCCTCTATGGCAAGAATGTCTTTCCTCAGATTAGGAGACCAAAACTGTACGCAATACCCCAGGTGCGGTCTCACCAATGCCCTGTACAACTGCAGCAGAACCTCCCTGCTCCTATACTCAAATCCCCTCGCTATGAATGCCAACATACCATTCGCTTTCTTCACTGAAAGTGAACTATCAACTTTGTTTTTGTTGTACTACAGTCTTGAGTTTCAGACTATTATGGTGTGGTTACCTCACAATACTAATTATTACTTTATTGTATTATTGATTATTTTATGTCTGTTTGTTATTGCTTGCATTATGGGGCTGTTCAGCTGCTGTATGTAGGAATTTCATTGTTCCGTGCTGGTACGTATGAAAATGAACCACTCTTGATTTTTGACCCAAAACGTCGTGAGTCCCTCCAACACTTTGTTTTTAGCTCGATAGGAATTGTGTATGTTTCTGTGAAGTTACCTCTTATTGATCCAAACTCGAGAGAAAGAGCTTTGACTTAGTTTGTCCAATCACCCTGTCCTCCCCACATCCCACCCCTCCATCCCTCGGGAACAACCAAGAGACCCTTTCTGCCCCCCCCCCCTCCCCACACCTCCTACACCTCCTTCATTAGGTGGAGAGTCCAGAACGACACTCAATATTCCAGGTGCAATCTCACCAGAGCAGTGAAATGTCTCAGTATGCCAACTTTACTTAAACAGGGACATGTTCAGTGACATTGCTGTTTTACATTTCATTAATATTATGTCATTTGCACAATGTACTATTCTATATTATGCATTCACACCTTACTTTTTGATTATAAAGAGGTACGTACTGTAGCTGAGTGGTGCGTCATTGATTGGATTCCGGAGGTTTGGAATACTGATGCAGGCAGGAGTTTGAATCTCACTTCAGTAATGAAATAAATCTGGATATAGAGTCATCGAGTCATACAGCGTGGCCCTTTGCACCAATCCGTCTATGCCCACCAAGATGTCCCATTTAAGCCAGCCCCATTTGCCCGCATTTTGTCTATATCCCTTATTTAGGAACTGTTTCTTCCCAAAGATAGACACAAAATTCTGGAGTAACTCAGCAGGTTCTTCAGGGTAACCTCTGAAGAATGGTCCCAACCATTCCTTTTCTCTAGAGATGCTGCCTGACCCGCTGAGTTACTCTCAGCGGGTCAGGCAGCATCTCTAGAGAAAAGGAACGGGGGTACTGATTTTGGATGAGCAGCCATTACTGAATAGGGTACTGATTTTGGAGGATCAGCCATGATCGTATTGAATGGCGGTGCTGGCTTGAAGGGCTGAATGGCCTCCTCCTGCACCTATTGTCTATGTTTCTATAAATGTTTTCAAAAGAGTTCTGATAAAATGTCAAGGTGTTCCTCTTGTGCAGTCGTGCTCTCCGTTTCGGTGTTGATTCCTGCTCGCCTGCACCTTCCTGGCCTCTGGCCTGGCAGACGGTTTGTGATTGCGGTCAATAAACAGGTCTGTGGACACTGGTCTGTCAGATCACATTGAATTTTCAGCAAAAAAAACATGACGCAGTTTGCCTGGAGACGGTCGTCATTCTTTCATCCTTTCATACAAGTCATCAGTTTCTCACTAGCATATTCTCATCCATTTCCCAAGCTGCAGAATTCACAGTGTATGGAGTTGCCTAGTAATCAGCTGGATGATGATATTCATCCTTCCAATGACAAGCCGTGAAGGCCAGTGAGCTCTGCGGAATATAACACAGGGACACAGTGTATATATTCACTAATCTCTGCTTATTACTGCCTCTCTACCAGTGCACCAGCTCACTATTTCCCCTCTAACAGTACATCAGCTCACTACTGCACCTATCAGTGCACCAACTCACTATTGCCCCTCTAATAGTGCACCAGCTCACTATAACCCCTCTAACAGTACATCAGCTCACAGTGCACCAACTCACTATTGCCCTTCTAACAGTGCACCAGCTCACTATAACCCCTCTAATCGTGCACTAGCTCACTACTGCACCTATCGCAGTGCACCAACTCACTATTGCCCCTCTAACAGTGCACCAGCTCACTATAACCCCTCTAACAGTACATCAGCTCACTACTGCACCTCTAATAACCCACTAGCTGACTAATGCCACTCAAACAGTACTGCTGCTCACTACTGAGATTGGGCAGGCTGGGAGTTTATTCCTTGTAGCGCAGGAGGTTGAGGGTTGATATTATAGAGATGTATAAAATCATGGGAGGGAAAGAGTCTTTTATCCAGAGTAGGCAAATCATGAACCAGAGGGTGTGTGTAAGAAGGAACTGCAGGTGCTGGTTTAAATCGAAGATAGACACAAAATGCTGGAGTAATCTCAGCGGGACAGGCTGGAGAGAAGGACTGGGTGATGTTTCGGGTCAAGACCCTTCTTCAGACTAGTGCAGGAGTGGGAGGTACAGAGATGAAATGTAGCCGGAGACAGTAAGACTGGTCGGAGAACTGGGGAGAGGGAAGGGATGGAGAGAGAGGGAAAGCAAGCGCTACTTGAAGTTAGAGAAGTCAATGTTCATACCGCTGGGGTGTAAGCTGCCCAAGTGAAATATGAAGTGCTGTTCCTCCAATTTGCGCTGGGCCTCACTCTGAACCAGAGGATATAGGTTTTGGCCTGTTTCCACGCAGTATGACTCCATGACTCTATGACAGCACCTGTAGTCAGGTAGGAAAATAACTGCAGATGCTGGTACAAATCGAAGGTATCGAAACGTATAAGATTATTAAGGGGTTGGACACGTTAGAGGCAGGAAACATGTTCCCAATGTTGGGGGAGTCCAGAACAAGGGGCCACAGTTTAAGAATAAGGGGTACGCCAACTAGAACTGAGATGAGGAAAAACTTTTTCAGTCAGAGAGTTGTGAATCTGTGGAATTCTCTGCCTCAGAAGGCAGTGGAGGCCAATTCTCTGAATGCATTCAAGAGAGAGCTGGATAGAGCTCTTAAGGATAGCGGAGTCAGGGGGTATGGGGAGAAGGCAGGAACAGGGTACTGATTGAGAATGATCAGCCATGATCACATTGAATGGCGATGCTGGCTCGAAGGGCCGAATGGCCTCCTCCTGCACCTATTGTCTATTGTCTATCAGTGCTGCAGCACCCTTTCTGAGTTCAATGGATCTTTCTTTTCAGTTCCCAGTAATGAATGCAATTCTCCAGATGGGATCGAAACATTGATTTATACAATCATTGTATTCCAGCCTATTTGAGATACAACTATTGATGGATACAACAATTCCATCCCTCTCGAAACAGCATTACTGGGGAACAAGAATGAGTAGTTCCCATTCTCTGTATCCATGTAATTATCTTTCATATCTGTCTATTATTTTGTAGCAAGTTCTGTACTGCTGCTGTTAGTCGCTCTCCCCTGGAACAGTGGCACTTTACACAATGCACTTAAATCACAGACCTTCATTGTGATTATCCCATTCAGATTATTGTCTTGTCTGCTACGAGTGATCGAGAACACTCACGGGCAGCACTTTGTTGCAGCAGTAGAGCTGATGCCTCACAGCGCCGGAGACCTGGGTTCAGTTCAATCCTGACTGCAGGTGCTGTCTGTGCGGAGTTTGCACGCTGTCCCCGTGACTGCGTGGGTTTTCTCCAGGTGCTCCGGTTTCCTCCCACATCCCAAAGACTTGCAGGTTTGTAGGTTAATTGGCCTCTGCAAATTGCCGCCTAGAATCTGTGAAAGGAAGGGAGATTACTTTTCGGTTCAGAACCTTTCTGAGGAAATACTGTGTTGGTAGGGTAATACTAGGGTACTGTCTGATTCACCACTACCCCATTGCGGCCATTGGACTTTGTCTAAGGAACTGATGTGCTACAATGCTGAGAACTATATTCTGCACTCTGTATCTGCCCCTTTGTGCTACCTGTTGTACTTGAGATTGAACTGATTGTATCTATTAGGGTAGCCAACTTCCTCACACCCAAATAAGGGACAAAGGGTGACATCACCGCCCCGCGCCCCACGTGACCTCACCCAGCCAGCGGCCACGTACTCCCGCTTCACCAATCGCGGCCACCCGAGCCGGGCGAAAGCCATTGGTGGAGCGGGAGCACATGGCCGCTGGCTGGGTGAGGTTACGTGGGGCGCGGGGCGGTGACGTCACCCTTTGTCCCATATTTGGGAGTGAGGAAGTTGGCAACCCTACTAATACGGGACAAGGGAGGTCCCGTACAGGACAAACTAATATAGCCCAAAATACAGGATGTCCCGGTTAATAAGGAACAGTTGGCGACCCTAGTATCTATGTATGGTTTATCTGACCTATTTAGATAGCGTGCAAAACAAAGATTTTCACTGTACACGTGACCGTAATAAACCTAAACGTAGTAGTGAGTCTGGGTCAGAACATGGTCAGAGCATAGGAGAGCAGCAGGAATCACAGAGCAGCAGCTGCGAGAGAGGACTCCCATCAGAGAGAGGAGGAGGACTTTGAAGTAGCAAAATTTGAGGAGAATGTGCTGTGGGGCAGTAACATGGAGACACATGTAACAATTATAAGGTCACAAGTGATAGGAGCAGAATTAGGCCATTCGGCCCATCAAGTCCACTCCACCACTCAATCATGGCTGATCTATCTCTCCCTCCTAACCCCATTCTCCTGCCTTCTCCCCATAACATCTGACAGTTGCTGGCATCTTGAGCAAGACAGAAAGTGCTGGAGAAAATCAGCAAGTCACACAGCATCCGTGGAGGAAATGAACAGACAGCGTTTAGGTTCAGGACCCTCTTCAGTCTGAAATGTCCAAAACATTGTCCGCCCATTTGCTTCCACAGATGCTGCCTGACCCACAAGAGTGAATCTTGATGCACAGCACCAACTAGAGGCCTTGTTGAGCACTGCAGGTCCCTTGGTCAGTTATGTCAGATGAGAAAAGGGACTGTTAGTTACTTAGGGACTGTGGCAAACTTAGTTAGAGTGTCTTTGGTTACATGATGTAACCATAAGATCAGAATTTCCTTCAATCTTCTTGCGTGGACCATGGTGAGCGGTTATTTATATTGTTGGAGAAGGATCGTGAATTTCCACTGCTGAGGAAATTAAACAACCAGATAGGTCTTTATAGTGTAAGAAAATAACTGCAGATGCTGGTACAAATCGAAGGTATTTATTGCACAAAATGCTGGAGTAACTCAGCAGGTCAGGCAGCATCTCAGGAGAGAAGGAATGGGTGACGTTTCGGGTCGAGACCCTTCTTCAGATAGGTCTTTATCATCATTTCATAATCACCATTGCTAACATAATTTATCTTTATTCTGCATTAACATAGACATAGAAACATAGAAAATTGGTGCAGGAGGAGGCCATCTGGCCCTTCGAGCCAGCACCGCCATTCATGGTGATCATGGCTGATCATCCACAATCAGTAACCCGTGCCTGCCTTCTCCCCATATCCCTTGATTCCACTAGCCCCTAGAGCTCTTGGGGCTCATTACTGCTTAAAGAAAGTTAATTTAATTTCCTCTGGTGCCTTGTTGTGTTTGACCATGTGTCCTCTGGATTACTAAGTCAAGAGAGAGTCAACTGAATACAGTGAACCTTCATTTTAACAGATTTCTTTGTAAGGGATTTTGGTTATTCCACTGACTTACTGATGGCTGCCCGTGCCGTCTATATCTCTGGTCTCCTGCTTGCAATACCCACCGCCATCACGAGTGCCACGACCGCCAATGCCACCACCACATCGCCCGTGCCAACCGCCACCACCGCCATCTCCCCGGCCGTTTCCATGCCGTATCTGCCATCACAACCACTGCCATCGCCAGATTGGCCGTGCCCACCATCATTGCTGCCACCATAACTGTAACCACCACTGTCACCACCGACCACACCCCCACCTCAATACCCTCCCCCTCCCCCTCCCCCAACCTCACCGCCACTGTAATCACCACTGTCACCACCAACCACACCACCAACCACACCCCCACCCACACCTCCACCCCCTCCACCGCCCCCACCCCCTCCCCCACCTACACCCCCTCCCCCACCCTCACCCCCACTGTAACTGTCACCACCAACCACACCCCCACCCCCTCCACCACCCCTCCACCACCCACACACCCACCCTCACCCCCACTGGAACCACTACCATCACCACCACCCCCACCCACACCCCCAACCCCACCCACACCACCACCGTCACCACCACCCCCACCCACACCCCAACCCCAACCCACCCCAACCCCCACCCACACTACCACCCCCTCCACCACACACACACCCTCCACCACCCTCACCCCCTCCCTAACCCTCACCCCCACTGGAACTACCACAGTCACCAACACCCCCACCCACATGTGGGAATGGAACTGGTGGGATTGCTCTGTTGAAAACTGGTTCCCTCTTTATAGACAATAGACAATAGGTGCAGGAGGAGACCATTCGGCCCTTCGAGCCAGCACCACCATTCAATGTGATCATGGCTGATCATTCTCAATCAGTACCCCGTTCCCACCTTCTCCCCATACCCCCTGACTCCGCTATCCTTAAGAGCTCTATCCAGCTCTCCCTTGAACACATTCAGAGAATTGGCCTCCACTGCCTTCTGAGGCAGTGAATTCAACAGATTTTTCTGGATTAGTGACTGAAAACATTGCAGGTTTCAGCACCTGCCGCTTGTACACAGTCCAACACGATGCAATTATATGCCAGAGTTTAATCCAGACAAGCATGAAATTACCACATTATTTCGCACCCCATTCATAATGTTAATCAATCCTCATGGAACTTACTAATTTTCCAATTTCAGGCTTGAAAACCATCCCATCCTTCATTCACTGTTATAGAATAATGAATAGGAAATCCAAAGAGGTATTTCTGCAAACAATATGACAAAATATTCATTAACACATGACCGGAATTTTATTGCATGCAGTTATTCATAAGACCACAGACGATACATCATAGAAGCAGAATTGGACCATTCGGCCCATCGAGTCTGCTCTGCTATTCTGCTATGACTGATTGATTTTCCACTCTCAACCCCAACCCTCTGCCTTCCCGTCACCCCAGATACCCTTACTAATCCTGAACCTATCAATCTCCACCTTAAAAATACCCTTTGACTTGGCCTCCACAGCCATCTGTGGCAATGAATTCCACAGATTCACCACCCTCCGGCTAATGAAATTCCTCCTCATCGCCATCTTAAAGGCACATCCTTTTATTCTGAGGCTGTGCCCTCTGGTCCTGGACTGTCCCACAAGTGGAAACATCCTCTCCACATCCACTCTATCCAAGTCTTTCACAGTTATAACATCAGAAAGTCATCTAGCATGGAAACAGGCCCTTCGACTTCCCCATGTCAAACAACGGGGCGGCACGGTGGCGCAGCAGTAGAGTTGCTGCCTTACAGCGAATGCAGCGCCGGAGACTCAAGTTCGATCCTGACTACAGGCGCCGTCTGTACGGAGTTTGTACGTTCTCCCCGTGACCTGCGTGGGTTTTCTCCGAGATCTTCGGTTTCCTCCCACACTCCAAAGACGTACAGGTATGTAGGTTAATTGACTGGGTAAATGTAAAAATTGTCCCTAGTGTGTGTAGGATAGTGTTAATGTGCGGGGATCGCTGGGCGGCGCGGACTTAGTGGGCCGAAGGGCATGTTTCCGTGCTGTATCTCTAAATCTAAACATGGTCCATTAAAACTAGTCCCCCTGCCTGTGTTTGCGCCATATCCCTCTAAACCTCCCTATTTCCTATCCATGTACCAGTCCAAATGTTTCTTAAACATTGTTTTCTAGTTTCTAGATTCACTTGATTTGTGCCTTACTAGTAGTTCATGCCAAGAAAATAGGGAGTTTGAGTATTTCTATCTGCCAAAATGTGAGAAACAGTGATAGTGTGGAGATGATGATGATTGTATGTCCCAGCTGAGCTTGTTCTTACAGATGGTGGGAACACATTTGGGACGTGACACTGGAGAAGCATTTCAAGTGGGAGTGACAGATGGTACATACAAAGATGGGTGAGGAAATTACTTTCAAAAGCATCAAATACCTTCATATAATTAAAACTATGGGCGGCACTACTAGCGGAGCAGTTATAGTGTTGTATCATTACGAAGACCAGGGTTTGGACCTGACTACTGCTGCTGTGTATGTGGGGTTTGTACATTCTCCCAGTAACCGTGTGAGGTTCCTCTGGGTGCAAAAGTTTCCTCCCACACTCCAAAGACATGCAGGTTATTGTCTTCTGTGAATTGTCCTTGGTGTGTAGGATTGAGCCACTGTAAGGGGTGATCGCCGGTCGGCATAGTCTTGGGCCGAAGGGCCTGTTTCCACACTGCATCTCTAAAGTCAAAATTCTAAAATAAAGTAAAATCTAAATTTAAAGAGACTTCCAATTACACATACCCTTCCCTGACAGAATTTCCAAAGAGGTCTACAGCCAATGAAGGGACTTCGAAACACCTTTGTCACGGTTGTAGAAATAACTTAACTACTTATTTATTGCAAGTTTTTAATTAGTTTTGTGTTGCAAACCTTATTCTGGGGTATTAGAAACTTCAGTCACCAAGGTAAACGATGGTAAAACATTGTCTCCAAAAGTGCTTTGAGTGATTGAGTAGAGTAGGGGGATCAAGAACCAGAAGACATAGATTTAAGGTGAGAGGGGAAAGAATTATTAGGAATCTTAGGGGCAACCTTTCCACACAGAGGGTGGTGGGTACATGAAACAAGCTGCCAGAGGAGGTAGTTGAGGCAGGTGCGACAACAACATTTCGAAGATACTAGACCAAGTGGACCCGTTGGGTCCAAACCTCTCCTGTATTGGTGCAACACCCTCCCCTCCCCCCCTCCCTGTCCCTCTCCCCTCCCTGTGCCTCTCCCCTCCCCCCTTCCCCTCCCCCCCCCCACTCCATCCCCCTCAACCCCCCTTATTCTCCCTCCTTCCCCCCCCCCAGGAGATAGATTTAAACTTTAAAATGTGAATAACTTTTAAAATATAACATCGATTTCAATGAAACTTCTTCCATTAGCACCAAAGGGACGACGGTGAGTAAGGTGGGCCTAAAATTGCACGCTATCATGTACCGTTTTGGCTGTAGTTCAGGAACAAACAAAGAAACAAATGAGAGTTTTAGTATATAGATTTGGACAGGTACATGGATAGGAAAGTTTAGAGGGATAGGGGCAAAATGTAAGTAGATGGGATGAGCAAAAATGGGGTATATTGGTCAGCATGGGCAGGTTGGTCAAAGGGCGTTCTTGTTTCTGTGCTCTATGACTGTGACTACATGGCTGATTGTCAGGGTCTTCTGCGTGTTCATACAGAAATATTAGTAAGTTCTTCAGCCACTAACCACATTTGATTTTATCTTTACACCACTGCTGTGATAAGGCGGAAGTGATACAAATGCAACAGTCATAAACTTTAATTCCGGTCTCTGAATCGTGAACATTTCTATGTACAGAATTAAAGAAGTGATACTTATTTCTGATTTCATTGGAGCTCGGCTAAAACAAATCTCCAGAAACAATCTGTGTTTTCGAAATAACCTCCTGTTGTCTCAAGGCTACACAGCATGTTCTGGTTCACAGTAGTTAGATTTTATGGTCTCGTAGGAACATGCTCAGGAACAATGGAATAATTCACTGCATCCGACTTGCTATAAAATACTGTTTATTCATTTCACCACAAACTAAATTGCAGATAGATTCATACACTCTTACAGCACCGATCTATTCCTCTCATGAGTTTGTATACCTCTATAAGATCTCCAGGTATTTATTCACAAAATGCTGGAGTAACTCAGCAGATCAGGCAGCATCTCAGGAGAGAAGGAATGGGTGACGTTTCGGGTCGAGACCCTTCTTCAGACTGATCTGTCGGGGTTGTTGCAAAGTGAGTGGAGGGCTGCACGTTCAGGAGGGGAGAGGTTGGAGTTAGTCAGGGGAGTGGAGAATTTGAGGCGGTTAATGTCACGCCGGCAGTTGGAGATGAAACGTTCTAGTGAGGGTAGTTGGCCAGCCGGGGGGGTCCACGAGGAGGGGGTCCGTTGGAGACAGGGGAAGGGGTCATCAGTGGGGGTGAGGACTCCTTCCCTTGGAAAAAGGCTCGGAGGCGGAGGCGACAGAAGAAGAGCTCCACGTCATGGCGGACGCGGAACTCGTTGATGTGGGGGCGGAGGGGAACAAAGGTGAGGCCTCTGCTGAGGACAGACCGTTCGGTGTCTGAAAGGGGGAGGTCAGGGGGGATGGTGAACACCCGGCAATTGTGGGGGTTGGGGTTGGATGAAGGCAGGGGGGCAGGCGGAGGTGGAGGGGATGTATGGTGAGGGGGTGGTGGGTTGACAGAGCAGAGGGGGGCATGAGGACCGATGTGGGGAGTAGTTAGGGTCGTCTGGCTAGAGGGGGAAGGGGGAGACCCAGTGGAAAACTTGCTGTGGTTACCTGTTGTAGGGGGTGGGCAGTAGGACCCAGCGGTGCTGTGGGGCTTTGCCTGTTGGGGGCTGTG
Organism: Rhinoraja longicauda; assembly: GCF_053455715.1. Classification (NCBI taxonomy): domain Eukaryota; kingdom Metazoa; phylum Chordata; class Chondrichthyes; order Rajiformes; family Arhynchobatidae; genus Rhinoraja; species Rhinoraja longicauda. Next base: position 17,664,648 of record NC_135988.1, read on the forward strand.
GACCAAGCGTAGTGTCTGTGAGCCGGGTGGAGCTGCGATCCGTTGCTGGTCCTGGGAACCGGGTATAAGATCTATAAGATCTCCCCTCATCCTCCTGCGCTCCATGGAATAGAGAGAGACCCAGCCTACTCAACCTCTCCCTGTAGCTCACACCCTCTAGTCCTGGCAACATCCTCGTAAATCTTTTCTGAACCCTTTCAAGCTTGACAATATCTTTCCAATAATATGGTGCCCAGAACTGAACACAATATTCTAAATGCGGTCTCATCAACGTCTTATACAACTGCAGCATGACCTCCCAACTTCTATACTCAATACTCTGACTGATGAAGGCCAAAGTACCAAAAGCCATTTTGACCACCTTATCTACATGCGACTCGACCTTCAAGGAACCATGCACGTACTCCTAGATCCCTCTGCTCTACATTACTACCCAGAGGCCTACCATTTACTGCCATTGTTCATTGTCCCAAAATAATAATATAATAATAATATTCATTTATTGTCATTGCAACGAGTACAACGAAATTAAAAAACAGCCAATCCTGACGGTGCGTACAAACATATATGCAATAAATGCAAAAACAAATAAATACATAAATACAATTAAATTAAGTACAAGATTTTTTAACGGTGTTGCCTAGTGCACAGGTAGTGTTCAGTTCTCGTATGGCCCTGGGGTAACACCTCACACTTCTCTGTATTAAATTCCATCAACCGTTCCTCCGCCCACCTGGCCAATCGATCAAGATCTTGCTGCAATCATTCTGCAATCGCTCAGAACCATCTTTACTATCTGCAAAATCACTAACTGGCCTTGCTGAGGCAGCGTGGTGTAGTTGGAACCTAGATATCTGCCTCTGCCCACCTATGCTCTCTCACCACTGGGTACCTGTCCCAATAGAAAGTTGTGCCCATAAAGATGAGGTTGAATGGCATTGTTGTTTTCTCATAACAACTTTTCCATGCAACGGGCCAGGCAGCATCTACAGGATGAGTTATAACACAGAATTAGAGTGTGGCTTTCTCCTGTCCATGACGATTCTGTGCAACAGAGTTAACATTTCAGGCCGATTAACTTTTGTCAGAGACATGACCAAAGGTCGTCAATCGTGACATCAACTTTTTACAATAAATTCTGTCTGGATTGCTTAATATGTGCAGCAATTTCCTATTTCATGTTAAGTTTTCGCATTGTGGAATATCAAAAATCATAGCTCCTTAAAAGTATAAGATGAAGTAAGTTGCCTACAACTTCTGTTCAAAAGAAAACACTTCGGAAATGCACAAAAATGTTCATAAACATCTATCGAGAGTGCGAATAACATTCCTAAAACCTGTGACACTAACCATTTTCAGAGGTTTGAGTCAGATTCTAACTTGAGCAGAATTTTTGTGAAGTCCTATTGACTGTTAACGATGGTGACGATCGGTTTCAGCTGAACAGAGGAACGGATTGAACAAAGAAGTTCAAATATAAATATAAAGTTGTTGAAACTTTCTCATCAAAGTCTTCTGGAAAGGTTTGTTGAAACTTTCTCAAAGTCTTCTGGAAAAGTTTATTGAAACTTTCTCAAAGTCTTCTGGAAAGGTTTGTTGAAACTTTCTCAAAGTCTTCTGGAAAAGTTTATTGAAACTTTCTCAAAGTCTTCTGGAAAGGTTTATTGAAACTTTCTCAAAGTCTTCTGGAAAAGTTTATTGAAACTTTCTCAAAGTCTTCTGGAAAAGTTTATTGAAACTTTCTCATCGAAGTCTTCTGGAAAAGTTTATTGAAACTTACTCATCAAAGTCTTCTGGAAAAGTTTATTGAAACTTTCTCATCAAAGTCTTCTGGAAAAGTTTATTGAAACTTACTCATCAAAGTCTTCTGGAAAAGTTTATTGAAACTTACTCATCAAAGTCTTCTGGAAAGTTTTCCCGGGATGTTGGACAGGCCCTCTGTCCAAGAGACATGAGGAGGGGTGGGCGAACGTCTTCGGATTAACCAATAGCCGACGAGTAAACGCAGAGGGCGGGACCTGAGGGTGATTGATGTGGTCATGGACCAATGGCGGTGCAGTATTGGCAGCATCCGTCCAATTGGAGGTGGTGGGCAGGATCTGGTATATGATTGACACGGATATTGACCAATGGCAACGCGGTTCCAGGCAGCAGCCGGCCAATGGGAACAGGCAGAGGGCGGGCGGTGGGTGATTGATGCGGTATTGGACCAATGGGCGGGATCTGTGGGTGATTGACATAGGCCTGGGCCAATGGTTGTACAGTATTTGACAGCATCCGCCCAATGGGAGCATGCGGTGGGCGGGTGCTGGATGATTGATGTGGTATTAGACCAATGGGAGGTGGTGGGCGGGACCTGTGGGTGATTGACATAGATCTGAGCCAATGGTTGTACGGTATTTGGCAGCATCCGACCAATGGAAGCGGGCGGTGGGCGGGAGCTGGGGGTGATGGCGGCTGGGGTGGCAGAGGCGCGACGGGTAACGGGCAATAGATGAGCGTGGAGAGCGGCCGTGCGCCGGAGGCATGGAGAAGATGATAGTCGGGTTCCTCCTCTTCATTTCCCCGGCATTTCCAGTCGGCCCATCGCGGATGGAGCTGCAGGCTGAGGTACGGCGGGCCGGGGCCTACGCGAGGCGTCAGCAGGCGGGCTAGGCCGCGGGGGGCGGCAGTGAATGGGGGAGGCGGGGAGGGAGCTCTACCTGGCTCCGCAGGCACAGTCAGTGTGCTTGGAAAGGACCCACCCAAAGCTCGGCCCGAGGCCTGGAAGCGGGATGTTTGAATAAGTGTGTGTATAATATGTATGTATATGTGTATGTATGTATGTGTGCGTACATATGTGTGTGTATAATATGTATGTATATGTGTGTACATATGTGTGTGTATAATATGTATGTATGTGTATGTATGTATATGTGTGTGTGTACATATATATATATGTGTGTGTTTATGTATGTATATGTGTATATATGTGTGTATGTGTGTGTATGTATATGTATATGTGTGTGTATAATATGCATGTATATATGTATATATGTGTGTGCATACGTGTATGTATATGTGTGTGTACATATGTGTGTGTATGTATGTGTGTACATATGTATATGTGTGTGTGTTTATGTATGTGTATGTATGTGTGAATATATATGTATGTGTATGTTTGTATATGTATGTGTGTGTGTATACACTTGTTATATTGTTTACTGTACTACATTTACATTCTGTTGTGCTGCTGCAAGTTATGGGCGGCACGGTAGCGCAGCGGTAGAGTTGCTGCTTTACAGCGAATGCAGCACCGGAGGCTCAGGTTCGATCCTGACTACGGGTGCTGCACTGTAAGGAGTTTGTACGTTCTCCCCGTGACCTGCGTGGGTTTTCTCCGAGATCTTCGGTTTCCTCCCACACTCCAAAGACGTACAGGTATGTAGGTTAATTGACTGGGTAAATGTAAAAATTGTCCCTAGTGTGTGTAGGATAGTGTTAATGTACGGGGATCGCTGGGCGGCACGGACTTGGTGGGCCGAAAAGGCCTGTTTCCGGCTGTATATATATGATATGATATGACTCTTGAGATGTTCGGACCCTGTGGGGGCAGCAGCCAGTGGGTGTTAAAGTTATACAAATGGGGTGTTTCTTTACAATGAGCAGGATCTACAGATGCTGGTTTACACTGATGATAGACTCAGTGGACAGGCAGCATCTCAGGAGATAAGGAATGGGTGTGATCTGAAGAAAGGTCTTGACCCAAAATGTCACTCATTCCTTCTATCCAGAGATGTTGTGTGTCTGGCTGAGTTACTCCAGCATTTTGTGTCTATCTTGTTTCTAAGTTCTTTATGTCAAAAGTTGGTAAATACATGAAGCAAAACATCAAAATTAATTAAGAGAGATGAGAAACAATTATGGCCTAGTACAGATGTTGAAACAAAGAATTGCAGATGCCAGTTAATACACAAAAGGACACAAAGTTCTGAAGTAACTCAGTGGATAGTGGATGGATATGGATATATCCTTCACGTGGATAGTGTTTTCCAGAGATCCTGCCTGATCTGCTGTGTTGTACCAGCACTCTGTGTCCATATGCCTCAGTGGAACACAGGAGCAGGTCCTTTGCCATGGCAAGTTAATAGGACACAAACTGCTGTATTAATTCAATGGGTCAGTCAGCATCTCTGGAGAACATGGAAAGGTGACTTATGTAAACCTGCCTTGTTTCTACATGCTGCCAAGTTAAACAAATTTCCTCAGTTGACACAAGGAGCTGCAGATGCTGGTTTATATATTTTAAAAAACAAAGTGCTGGGTAACTCAGTAGGTCAGGTAGCATTTTTGGAGGATGTGCATAATCTCCCCTGCTTGTAGCTCCATATCCCTCTGTTCCATATCTAAAAACCTCTTAAATGCCCCCATTGTATCTGGTTGTATCACTACTCCTGGCAACATATTTCAGGAACACCATTCGATTTAAAAAAAACCTGTTCTGCTCACATCTGTTTAAACTTGCCCCCTTTTACCTAAAAGCTATGCCCTCCGGTCTTTGACATTTCACAACTTCCTAATGGTTTATTTCAAAATTGTGACTTGAAATGCACATTCATAAAGGAGAAGAGGTTTAATAGTGACTAGTACCAAGAAAGCTATTGTAGCGTCAAGTAGGATGAGGGATAGTGGGTGGAAGGGATGGTTACTGCCTGTGGTTTCCCCCACAAATTGTACGCTATTCTGGCTTGGAGCTACTTCCATTACTGCTGGGTCTGAACCCAGAACCTACCTGCCCAGTGGCACTGTGGGAGTGGCTTCACTGTGGGATGGCAGTGGTTCAAGAATGCAGCTGCCAAGTGCACTCAAGGGCAAGTTGAGTTGGACAATAAATACTGGCCTTGTCACCAGTGCCTAGATTTCGAAAATCAATGGAACAAATGCACTTTAAAAGTATATGGCAGGCTAATGGGTCTTAAGAATTTTTCCACACACTGTTGGAATACAAATTGTTTTTTAAAATACAGCAGAACATCATAACAAATTGGAAGGAGCATAACCCAACAAAATTAGATTTGGAACCGTGTAATAAACAGTGCGGAAAATTAGTAGATTTTTTAAGGTGTGTTTTTGAGGGAAGAAGGAATTTGGAGGGAATTGGCAAAATTGGGGTGTTGTCATTTAAAAGAACAGGAATGGTAGATCAATAGAAATTAGGAATACAGAAGAAGCCTTAAAACTGCAAATCTTTTGTGGTAGTCAGATATTAAAGAAGATGATTTATTTTTATTTCCTGAGATAAAAAATGAATCATCTTCTTTAATATCTTTATTTCCTGAAATAAAAAATGCAAGACCACTGACAGGAGGTAGTTATGCCAAAATGTTGTAAATTACTGATGTGGCCTTGGTATGATTATTGAGACATTCATCCTCTACCTGTTCCCCCTTGGTCAATTAATCCGCCGTCATGGTCTCAACTTCCACTGCTTCGCCGATGATATCCAGCTCCTCATCTCCACCAAGTCAATCTCCCCCACCACACTCTACACTGACAAACTGCATCACTGAAATAAAATCTTGGCTTCAATCAAACTTCCTCAAACTCAATTGCAACAAATCTGAAATCATCATCATTGGTCCAAAAACGCTCACCAAATCCACCCAAAACTTCATCCTCAACATTGATGGTCTCCCAGTATCCACCTCACCTCACATCCGGAATCTTGGAATCATCCTTGATCAAACCCTCTCCTTCGACAAACACATCACAAAGACAGCCTTCTTCCACCTCAAAAACATTGCCCGTCTCCGTCCATCCCTCTCCTCCACAGCTGCAGAAACCCTCATCCACGCCTTCATCACCTCCCGTCTGGACTACTGCAACAGCCTCCTCTATGGCGCACCCTCAAAAATCATCAATAAACTTCAATACATTCAAAACTCCGCTGCCCGTCTACTCACACACACCTCGATCCGTGACCATATCACCCCCGTCCTTTATAAACTCCACTGGCTCCCCATCCCCCAGAGAATCCAGTACAAAATCCTCCTCATAACATACAAAGCCCTCCATAACCTGGCCCCATCCTACCTGACCGACCTCCTCCACAGGCACACTCCCACCTGCACCCTCCGCTCTGCCGCTGCCAATCTCCTATCCCCCCACATCTGGACCAAACTCAGATCCTGGGGGGACAGGGCTTTCTCCATCGCTGCTCCCACCCTATGGAACTCACTACCCCAAACCGTTAGAGACTCCTCCACACTCACCACATTCAAAACATCACTGAAGTCTCACCTGTTCAGTACTGCCTTCAACCACTGAAGGTCACCTCACCTTCTGTCTCCTTTCTCTGTTCATTTATTTATTTACTTATTTATCTATTTATTAATTTCCCTATGTTCTCAAAATCTCTGTAAAGCGTCTTTGAGTATATGAAAAGCGCTATATAAATAAAATGCATTATTATTATTATTATTATTCTGCCATTGTGTATTAGAGTCATAGGTGATATATTATAGTAATTGAAGTCCTATCTTCAATAATGATCATGGAACGATGAGAGTTATTGTCACAGGTGTCAAGGTGGTCCCCCATTGACACAACCACTTCCAGCCTCATTTCCTAAATGGAGGTCAGGTGTAATCCCTTCTCGAGTAAGGCTACAGAAAACTTTCCTGGACACCTAACATTCTATCCCATCTAATCCCTTTGCACTAAGGCCATCACTGTCATTATTGGGCACAATATAAATCAACTATTACAAAGGAGGAATGAAGATTGTTTGTAATGTTAAACTACCCAAGCGAAATATGAGGTGCTGTTCCTCCTGTTTGCATGTGGCCTCATTCTAGCAACGGATGAGTTGTTTTTGGTTGTAACCCATGTAGTCTTCTCATCAAGTAAGGTTATTTTTTACAGTGTGTTTCAAAAGAGAAAAGAGATGCAGTCAAGACCCATGCTCTGGTATTGCATGCTGGAATATCTTCAATTTTTGGGGTGTGTATTTTGGGGCAAGTGGCATTTGAGGAGGATGCAGGAGCTAATGTCAGGGTTTGAAATGATGGGGCAGAGTTGTTTTTTTTCTCAGCTGGAGGCTCTTGAATTACAGGTCATAATTAGAAGATAAGATGGCAATTATTAAAGACACGTGATGATAAAGGGAATGTTCTTGTCTTCCAATTTCTTTTTAAACCAAAGGTTTGTAGGTTCTCATTTCTTACCTGATCCACAATGGAACTGAGTTGCGGCCTGAAGGAAATTGACAGATCTGGAAGTTGAGTTACTGGTGAAGTAACACATAGACAAGTGGCGGCGCCTAACGGCTGCGGCTCGCTAGCAGTCTGTTCGTCTTTTTTTCCTTTTTTTTTTTTGTGTGTCGGTGTTGGGATGGTTTTTGGTTTTTTTTTGGTTGTGTATGTGTGGGGGGTGGTGGTGTGGGTGTGGGGGGGGGGGGTGGGGGAAACCTTTCTCTTTTAGGTCTCTTCCTCATGGCGCAGGGTGCGGCTCGGCCGCGGGGCCTAACATCGCCCGGTGCGGCTCGGCCGCGGGGCTTTTCATCGCTGGTGCGGCTTGGCCGCTGGACTTAACATCGCCCGGTGCGGCTTGGCCGCGGGGCCTTCCATCGCCCGGTGCGGCTCGGCCGCGGGACTTAGCTGCGCAAGGCTCGGTCGCGGGGCCTTCCATCGCCCGGTCAGCCGCGAGACGTTTCAGCGCCCGGTGCGGCTCGGCCGCGGGGACTTCCATCCCCTTGTGGGGACTGTGCGGGTCGGTCGGGGACGAGCTGTCTGTCCATGGGCGTGGGGAAGAGAGTGGAAGTTTTGTTGCCTCCATCACAGTGAGGGGATGTTTGGAGTCACTGTGATGGACGTTTGTGTTGGGGTTATGTGTCTTGTGTTCTTTTTTGTGTATGACTGCTATGTAGTTTCGTTCGGTACCTCGGTACCGAATGACAAATAAAGCTCTGTTGTTGAACTGTTGTCCTGTTGACTAGTGGAGCAATCTTGATGGACAAATAGTTTGCTCCTGCCATTGTCATCTCTGATCTAAGACAGGAAAAGTGAAAACATTACATTGGATCTCGGTTTCAACTTGGGGACCAATCTAGAATTCCTATTCTGAATTGTTTTCAAGCTACTCAACTTGAAGTGTGTGTTTTCTTTTAATGCTGTCAGTGTCTTGCCTCCTTAATTATACTTGATTATCTCTAATGGGCAGGCCAACTATTTGCATGCCTGATACCAGACTCCTGAAATAGACATTTTATTCTGAGCTATGACACAGGAAGAAATGACTAGGGGGATGCAGTAAATGATGTGAAAATATTTTCCGTCACCGTGCCGATAGTCTCATTCCTACTGACCAGTGGGTATACCCATCCCAATACTGCTTTAAATAGAAGAGCATTCAGGAAGGTGTTGAGAGCCTCAAAATCATTTGCTCTGAGTGCACAGAAGCCCAACATAAATGGTGGAACGAATCTTACAACCACCTCTTGCCCCACCTGTGACAGTTCAACCCTTGGAACCAAGGGACTGCTTGGCTGTTTCTTCATTAAAGGACCTATAAATGCTTGTCTTGTGATGGTTATTGTTACCTATAGACTAGGAGGACGTAGCATACGATGGAGAGTACTTGAGATTAAAATTTATTTTCAATCTGAGCAGTGGTGTGGTGTGCCACTGGGCAGCCATCTTGTACAGGATCATTTAAGTTATATATAGCACAGTGAGCAGTGTTTGATGAACTTGTTGAAGTAATTTAATCATGGTTGTGATGCTGAGTGAATATCAGCAGAGACCAGGGATAAAATTACTGCTCTGATCTTACGGATGTTTATTTAATTTTAGTTTATATTCTGACTGAGTGTGCCTCGCTAAATTCTGTGCAGGGAACATGAGGCTAAAGTTCTCGTAGAAACATAGAAAAATAAGTGCAGGAGTTGGCCATTTGGCCCTTTGAGCCGGCACCGCCATTCAATATGATCAATCTGATCCTCTAAAACCAGTACCCCGTTCCTGCTTTTTCTCCATAATCCCTTGATTCCTTTAGCCCTAAGAGCTAAATCTAACTCTTAGATGCTTCATTATTGTAACCGGGCATTTTGATCTCTAAGCTGCCAAAATGTTTTTTAAAGGAGGTGAGTAGAGCAGTTTTTGTTTGGTTTGGTGAAAACGATCATCTGCACAAAGGTGCTTCATTTAGGTAGGAAGATAGTTAGGGAAGAGACAAATCTCCCTTTTCCTTCTGACTCCTGAATAGACAATAGGTGCAGGAGGAGGCCATTCGGCCCTTCGAACCAGCACCGCCATTCACTGTGATCATGGCTGATCATCCACAATCAGTACCCCGTTCCTGCCTTCTCCCCATATCCCTTGACTCCGCTATCTTTAAGAGCTCTATCTAACTCTTGAAAGCATGCAGAGAATCGGTCTCCACTGCCTTCTGTGGCAGAGAATTCCCCAGATTCACAACTCTCTGGGTGAAAAAGTTTTTCCTCATCTCTGTTCTAAATGGTCTACCCCTTATTCTTAAACTGTGGGCCCTGGTTCTGGAATTCAATGGTCTAGAAAATGAAAGTTAATCCTCCTTTATCCCTTCTTGTTTACGGTTACTCCCTTTACTGTGGCACCTTGCCATTCGCGTTTTATCACACACCACCATCTCTGATCACATTTGTATTCCTCACCTCTTGCCTTCTCCTTTCTAGCGTCATCTTTCTTGTCTTATGAGTTCATCTTATCTGGCAAATTGACATCTCCCAACTATATTAAACAGTTAATCATAAAAGTTAATGTGATAAACTGTTCCCTCTGCACAAGAACAAAATATCAATATCTCTAATTAACTATATCAGTTAATAGCATAGATTCTCACAAGCACTATTCTCCTCTTTATCTCTGTACCGTCCACTCCCCTGACATTAATCTAAAGAATGGGCTCGACCAGACTGAGTGATCAGAGATGGCTGTCTGAGTTACTCCAGCATTTTGTGTCTACCTTCTCTTTCAAGTCTGCCATCATTTCAGGCTTCTTTGAAGACCCATCTTTAGGCTCTTTTCTGAATATATTAAAGTGGAAACTACTTGGGTGGGATTGCATTTCCTTTGGGGGTTTTGTTTAATTGGCTACTTGTTGCTAAACAATCATTTCATAATTTATGGACTTGGTTTTGTGTCCTAGATTCACTTTTGCATTCCACTGTTATTGCACAACTCTTAATCTGCAACTAATTTGCTAGTAACCTTGAGACCAGTTACTGAATGTAGTGGTAACTTTTGTATACAATTGAAATAATTTGATAAATGTTGAGTTTATCCTAATCTAGTCCGTGGTTGTAAAAGAGTTAAATATTTTTAGTCTTGCATTTTAAAGTTGCTATGCAATCAGATTCCAATTCTGAGTGAACTTGGCCAAAATGAGTGTCAGTTTATTTGAGGGTGGGGAATGGTGGCTGCTTTTGAGACTCGTGTGCCGGGGCAGCAGGGCAAAGGCCGCAGACACCAACAGAATGAACAAACTTATCAGGAAGGCTGGCTCTGTCCTGGGGGCGGAGTTGAATTTATGGGAGGTGGTCTTGGAGGGGAGGATGCTCCTCAAACTGCAGAGCATCCTGGACAATACAGCTCACCCCCTCCATGACACACTGGGACAGCCTGAGGTGTACCTTCAGTAACAGACTGGTTCCACCAAGATGCAGTACAGAACGCCACAGGAGATCCTTCTTCCATGTGGCTATCAAACTGTATAATTCCTCCCCCTTCTGTGGCAGCATAGACTGACTTCCCCCCCCCTCCCCCCCCCACCCAAATCTTTGCACATCCCAAATCCTTTCCACTCGTCACTTTAATTTAATGTTTCATGCATCTTGTGTTTTATGACTTCGCAGATCAATTTCCCTCCTGGAATAAATAAAGTTCTATCGTATTGAAAGACAGGTGCAAAAGCACAGGGTGTTGTTCACAAAATTAACTAATTTGGTAACCAGGGTAGGGCATCGGTTTAATTCAATGTGTTGAGTGTAAAAGGTGGCTATTCTAGGTTTAACAAAAAAGCTCAAATGAAGGACCCACAAGAATGTGTCACAGTCATCTGGAACAGAACCATGAAATTCTTACTTGCTACAGATTTACAGGCCCATTAATGCAATAACATAATAAATAATTTATTGTATTACTGATAACTAGAATTTTAAGTGACCAGACCATATTAGTGCAAACCAAAGAGTGTAATGTAATGGAGCCAAAGCAAGTAGTGCCTTATTGCTGAGGTAGGGTGATTCTTGGGGTTGCCCATTGTGGCTCAAGAGTCTGATGTTTGATGGGAAGAAGCTGTCTTTGAACTTAGAGGTCACAGTTCTCAGGCTGCTGTACCACCTTCCTGATGTTAGCAACAAGATGAGCGTGGCCAGGTTGGTGTGGATCTATGGTAGCACTTCCTTCAGGTCCCTTCAGTGGTGGGAAGGTCAGTACCGGTGGGATGGAGCGAGCAATGTCCTCTTTCTGCAGCATTCTTTGTTCCTGGGCATTTCAGTTGGCAAAGCAGGCTGTGCCGCATCCGGTCAGTCTGCTCGCTGCCATGCACTTGTAGATGTTCGGTAGTGTTTGACAACATGCTCAATCTCCCCAGTCTGAAGAAGTCGAGGCGTTGATGGGATTTCTTTATGATTGCATCGATGTGCTGGGCCCAGAGCAGATCATTAGAGATGTGCATGCCAGGAAGTTTTAGCTGTTGAATCTCTCCACTGCCATCTTGTCAATGAAGAGAGGTTAATGGATTCTTGTCTTTCCCTTCCTGAAGTCAACAGTTGGTTCCTTAGACTTGCTGGTGTTTAGAGGAAGATGATTGTTTTCTTACCATTCAGATTATCAATCTCTCCCGTACTCTTTGTTACCTGTTACTTGATTTTATGACTGAGTGTTCTCGAGTCTTATGACTATGTCTGAGTGATCAGAGATGGCTGTCTGATGTGGAAGAATGAGAATACAGAAGCACCCGGGTCAAAGGAGTTCCTGAAAAACAATGACGATCAGCGTGCAATGGGTATGCTTGGTGAGAATGTCATTGAGCAAGAGAATGGAAGTGTCACATTGCTGGTAGAAAGGACAACTGAGTGGTTCTGAATGCTGAGAGAAATAAATGTATTCTTCTCACTTAAGCATACAAGAACATCCAGATTTGGAATGTGTTGAAACGGTTCTTCAAAAGGATCAAATACATTGTGACTTTGGTCAATAAAATGATGTATAAAGTTGAATAAGAAAATAACTGCAGATGCTGGTACAAATCAAAGGTATTTATTCACAAAATGCTGGAGTAACTCAGCAGGTCAGGCAGCATCTCAGGAGAGAAGGAATGGGCGACGTTTTGGGTCGAGACCCTTCTTTCCAGCCTACAATTCCCAGCATTCCATCCAAGAACTTGCAGTGACATTTGCATCTTCCTTGTTGCTTTATAAAATATTCATTTTGTGTTGGTCAATTCTTTTAATTATTTGAGTTTTTTCCAGGTTTTGTGTGTTGGATATATTTAAAAGATCATTTCTCTTGATATAATCTTTTGAAACAAGTTTTCACTATCTTCACATTTCATTTCTTCCTTTTGACTGAGTTGACGTGTATTGTGAACTGTTTTTATTCTTTAGGCCAAAGAGCTCTGCTTTGCAGTGAACAACGAGCCTTACTGGTGTGAAACGGGGTACTGCTGTGGCGAGACGGAATGTTGCACCTACTACTACGAACTGTGGTGTAAGTTTCTAGACGAGCAACAGCATCCTGTTATAGCATTGCCTGCTTAATATTTTTTGGATGAGCAAAGTTAATGAAGATCGCAGATAGTTAGCCCCATTCCAGGACAAGACTTACAATACTTCAGTCAGTAGTTGTTGCACTTAAGGGCACTTAAGTGTGTTATTGCTACCCCTGCACAGTGTTTCAGTTCCTTCACGCCGTGCATCCAATGGAATGTTTTCTACATGTTATATCCCTGCCCTATGCCTCTGAGACAACCTTTATAACGACAGGCAGTGAGTGCCATGTCCTGGATAAAATGGAGAAGCTAGGCAGGTCTATATTGGAGCACTTTATTTTTTATCTGGACTGACTTTAAGTAATGCTGAGGGACCCCTGCATTGTTAGAGGTGCCATCTTCGCGATGATGTACTAAATCTAGACTTATTTATTCCACTTTTTAGACAGATCTTTCATAACCCATGGCATAATGTAAAAAAAGTCATATTTTTAGTTTTTATAAATTTTGGTGATTTTAATTTATCAAAACCCTCGGCCAAGACACTGTTACAGAATCTATTACATTTGTCTGTACGAGGACGCGTACACTTTTACTGCCTCCTCCACTTCCCCATGGAGAGGTGACATCTCTAATTAACAGTGCTGCAATTGAACATTAACCCAGAATTTGCACTAAAGCCATGGAGAGAAGCTGATATCTTCAACCTCCCTTGGGCAAGGCCCACTTTCCACCATTTTGCCTTTTAATTTGGCCTCTTTGGTAAACTGGTCAAAAATACTATATTTGAACACCTGCATCCTCCAGTCTCTTGTGGGTTGCCAAAACAATATTGAAGACAAATGATGATTTGCCCTGTGAATATGCTGTATTGGTATATAATGGTATGTGTTACACCATTGGAGTTAGATTTAGAGATACAGCGCAGAAACAGGCCCTTCAGCCCACCGGGTCCGCGCCGCCCAGCGATCGCCGCACATTAACACTATCCTACACCCACTAGGGACAATTTTTACATTTGCCCAGCCAATTAACCTACAAACCTGTACGTCTTTGGAGTGTGGGAGAAAACCGAAGATCTCGGAGAAAACCCACGCAGGTCACGGGGAGAACGTACAAACTCCGTACAGTACAGCACCCGTAGTCAGGATCGAACCTGAGTCTTCGGCGCTGCATTCGCTGTAAGGCAGCAGCTCTACCGCTGCGCCACCGTGCCACCCCACAAAGTTGATGATTCCAGCTGTACAAGTCAAAGAACTTGGTCGTTGCAGAACTGACTTAAACCGTAATGATTCACACACATTATCTTGTGCAAATAAAATGCAACTCTGAATGCTGCCACCTTTTATTTAATTTATCGCAGGGTTCTGGTTGGTCTGGACTATAATCATCATGCTTAGCTGTTGCTGTGCTTATCGCCATCGGCGGGTGAAACTCCGACTACAGCAGGAGCAACGACAGAGGGAGATCAGTTTGATGGCCTACCAGGGTGCCAGCACCTACTCAACACAACCACTGGATTTAAGTGAGCATGCTACTTTTATTCAATCATTGCAGAGATACATCATTGTGCAACAATGTAAGTGCTAAATCAAATTTTAAAATTATATTGATAAATTAGAATATGCTGGAGTGTATAGGTATCAATGTAAAAATGACCTGCTCTAATTACAAAGGGCATTGGTCAGATCGCACCTGCAGTAAGAGTACTTTTATATTCCTTTAAATTCTTTTGTGAAGGAGCAATAGATTTACTTTGGAGGTAATTGTTAGAAAGATCAGTGGGTAGATTCCTCGGGTAAAGGAGTAGCCTTATGAGGAATGATTGGTGTTTGTAAGAATGAGGTGATATAACTGAAAGGAAGGAATCAAAGCAAACAATCACTGATGCTGGCAATCTGAAACAAAGGTTGAGTGGGTTTGATAAAATATCTGAGTGGTTGTATCACCTCGTGGGAAAATTTACAACTGGGGGAAATTAGCTCAAAATAATGGGTCATCCCTTAACATTAGTGGCGAGGAGAATTTCTTCAGCGGCTTGTGAATTCTCTACCTCAGTAGGAGCTGAGCGACACTGACTAGTTAATTATCCTATTAAATAGCAGGTATCACAGAAAGCTGGAGTAACTCAGCGGGTCAAGCAGCATCTCGGGAGAGAAGGAATGGGTGACGTTTCGGGTCAAGACCCTTCTTCAGACTGATCAGTCTGAAGAAGGGTCTTGACCCGAAACGTCACCCATTCCTTCTCTCCTGAGACGCTGCCTGACCCGCTGAGTTACTCCAGCTCTTTGTGGTACCTTCAATTTGTTCCAGCATCTGCAGTTATTTTCCTTATTAAATAGCAGAGTGGGATCTGCAGGCAGTGTCCAAAACAGCAGGTCTGTAACAAAAAGTATATTCATGTTTTTGGTGTCACTTTTAAGACTAAAGAAAAAGGTGTTCAAAAGGTGCGGACTTGTGGACTTGTGCTGTTTGTTTCTGAATGGAGAGCTGAAAGAATTGGTTGCTTTTTTTCTTGCTGCTATTGTGCTACACCTGCTATGGTAGGTACTGAAATGATCCTTTGTTCTCCAATACTTAACTTCGAGTACAATTATGGTCAGTGCAGCAATAGTTTAATTTAGACACACAGCATGGAAACACGCCCTACGGCCCACCGAGTCTGTGCCGACCAGTGGTCACCCACACACCAGTGTCTAGTCCCACACACTAGGAACAATTTACAGGAGCCAATTTACCTACAAACCTGCACGTCTTTGTAATGTGGGAGGAAACCAGAGTACACGGAGAAAACTCGCATGGTCACGGGGAGAACGCACAAACTACGTACAGACAGCACCCATAGTCGGGCATCGAACCCGGATCTCTGGCGCAGTAAGGCAGCAGCTCTACTGCTGCGCCACTCTGCTGCCTCCACTGGGTCGCCCCACATATATATTTAACACGTCCCATACTTAACTAAAATGACAAGTCATGGGGCAACAGTTGCATTTCACCAGTTAATTCTTTGTTTTCCCCCATTTAGGGTTCTGGGCAAACTGTAAGCTTCCAGACTACGAAGAGGTGGCCGGCCACCCACCCACACCCCCTCCCCCCTACACTGAATTACAACAGCAAAACGCACAAACCTCGAGCCAAGAAAATGCAGTTGTGGAGAGCCAGCCTGCGCTGCCAGAGTCCGCAGACCCGGTGCAAGAGGAAGAGCCAACAATGCAAGAAGTGGAGTCCAGCTCATCTCCTTGTCAACAGGAAGAGGAGCATGGGGTGCCTGATGCCTCCGTCGACAGCTCTTCCAGTGAGCAAGTAAACGGTGATATCATTCAAAATGAGGAATCTGCTGATTTTAAGACCTTGGAGATGGATTCCCATTTGTGTGATCAAGGGGAAACGAAGGAAGATAACTCCTCGCGGCAGAGACGGATCACTGGAGACTCTGGCATAGAGGTGTGTGTCTGCCAAATGGACGAGGACCCTTACCATGAGGAGGTGGGGCTGATGGATGGTGGTGCCCAAGGGTGTTGTGAACCCCAGTCATCCTGCAACTCGCAAGTCTTCAAACACGCTCAAAACATGCAGCCGAAACAATGTTCTACAAAGGAACCTGAGGAAAAGAACAGTGACACAGCGTAAATGTGCCAATGTTACTGGTACTCTAGTTGAACAGATGGTGCAATCTATGACTGCTGACTGTTAAGCATTAATTCTGGGCTTGCAAAATTGCAAAATGTTTTCCATAAGGTGCCCCAAGTAAATCAGGTGAAAGATGCAGTCTATAGACACAGTTGTGTGATCTGTGTAGGATTTCACAATTGGATGGCCTGCAAATAGTCCAGATTTCATGTTGGCATTTTTAAAAAATGTGGTAGCAATATAATGCGTTGATAATTTTCAAACCTTTGTCATTGGAGCCTCTTATTGGAAAAATTTGAGGTTTGTTTTGCCATTTGAAGCAAACTCACTCCGTTTTTGTTTTAAACTTTGTAATGGTGGGAGCCTTTCTCTAACCTCCAAGTTCATTTAGAGTGGAAATTGAATCTTTTGGCCAGACCTCTTCCATTGCTGTTGTGTATTTTTTGGGATGTGCAAGAGTTTCTCAGGCTACTTTAACTAAAGATATCATTGATCATCCTCCTTGCAGTGTGAATGTTGCTTCCTATAGAGTTCTGGGCTAAAGGCCTGCCTCGAATTGGCTGGTCAGTGCAGTATGTGGTGAGTCTGTGCCCTGTGGTGCAGCATGTTAACTGCCATAACCCAGCAGTTTTTCATTGCTCGAGTAATTTATTAAAAGATGAATATGTTGGATTGCCACATGTTGCCCATCTGAAACTCCCCTGCTCCTGGTTATTTCTTTAAACAGGAGGCTTAGTTTTAATAAAAAGGTGTTTAGACTGCACTAATGCATTGCACATTTAAGTACGTTTACTTTTGAGTTTAATTTTAGATTTGGCATTAAGTATATTTCTGTGGTACTTTGGTACAAGGTTAACTAAACAAAAACTTTTTACCATTTGAATGATGATGTGCTAAAAGATATACCAATCCTTTTGTTTTCACACTAGGTATAGCATCTCCATTTTTTAAAAAAAAGCCAAACTTGAGGCAATCAGTTGTAGGGTAGTTGTACAGTTTATATCAGAAGCAAGGAAGTATTAGATGTCCACTGTGTTTTGCAGGTATCCTGCCAATTGATGCATAACCTGTGTTGATACTGGGATTCCAGCGACGCAGGGTGTTTAATATTTTCATCTAAATCATGAAAAGTATGCAGTAGTTATGCTCCCCATGCTTCTCTTTGGGCTAAGAACAGTTTGGACTATATAGACATTGAAATACTGCCAGGTACAGAAATGTTTCTATGGGGCAGCAACTGAAGACGTTAATAATTGACAATGTTAATACATTGGCTCGAGTGTTGTTTCTCCCATTGAAAATGTAGGCAATAACCCTGTGAAACTTTATTTCAGCCTTTGGATAGTTATAACAATTTTAAGTCAACGTTGAGTAGGAATGTACAACCTTAAGTACTTCAATTTACTTATTCCAGTTTGGAAGGTGGAAGGCATTCAGTATATCTAGTTACGACTTGATTGCATTGAAATAAAATAAAAAAGCATTGCAAGACCTATAAGCAAAAATAGAATTTTCCTAAAAATTAGACTCTAAACTTTCAATTATGTGATACTGCAGTTTGGGAATATTCTCTGTGGATTCTGCCAGACCTGTATTTTCTGTTCCTCCTTCCATTAAAAAAAATAACGAAAAGCCAGTCTTGTAACTAAAATGGTGCTAAACATATATAATGGAAAAGTAAAAGAAGTTGAATAAAACATCATGTTTTAAAAAAAAAGATAAAGCAATCGTAAATGCACAAGAATAAATCTGTCTATAGCTTTATTACTGATGACTTGGTCTTTTGTTTATAAAATATTTAATAGAAGGAAGGGCAGAAGAATAATTGATGCCTTGCAAGGAATTGAAATGTTCTAAAAAGGCAAGAGGATCCTGGGAGGTACAAGTGGTGAGTTTAAAATAAATCATCAAGTTAGATGTTGATTATAGCGCAATAAAATGAGCAAGAAGTGGACCACATTGTTTCAGTGTGCACTCTAAACGCAATAAGTTATTGGTTGATAAGTTACAGTCTGTCAAAATTGAAAAGCCGCATCTGCAACAGGTATTTAATAATGAAATACAGTCCCCCTGGAAACGTTTTTGTTCAGTGCTATAGTAAAGTGGGTAAAATTTGCACTTGCAGCTCGAGTGTAACTCCTCAGTATAGACTCTAATTCTGGGGGAGAAGAGAAAGCAGCTTCTGTGAACTGGCCTGCCAATGAATGACATTGAAAGCAGTTAGAGACTATTTAAATTGTACAACAGGCCCTTCAGCCCACCTGATCTGTGCTGACAATGTTTGATGAAAGATGAAGTGAAACAAAATGTAGCTATTACATGAAACGGAACTTGAGAGTTTAAGCAATCCAACCTGGTTGCCAGTTTTGTGACCTGTGGATATGAACAGCAATTTAACAAAAAATCTCTTTTGAACAAAGACAGTGACGTCTTGAGGCTGTTACATGTTGATATTTATAAATTATTGGGAAATAAGTTAACAAAACTAAAGGACTCCCCCTAAATTGGCTCAGGAGAACTTCAAAGGCTGGTTAGATGGGAGAAATAGCACATTGTGGCCATACTGTTATTAAGGAGGAAAAAAAAGATGATTGTAAACATTTCTTTTGGGTAAAGAATTACATAATACAATGAAGGATTGAAAGGGACGGTTGTAATTTCAAGGTTTTGAACATTCACACCTGAGCAAAATAGAAAATAGAAATAATTAGCCTGAACTTGGGAGAGCAGATGATACAGGCAATTGAACAATTCTTTCAATGACTTTTTATGTAAAGAATTGGTTGTCCTTTAAAATATTATTTTAAAGGGAGGTCACTTTTGCAGTCACGGAGTACTGTTATATTTTGATGCCTTTTTAATATGAAACATTTTAATTTTGTAATTTGATAGGGACACTGATAGAAATGCATGTTCTATGGTGTGATTTCATTGTACTCTGAATTATAGTGCTGAAGTCTTTTATATATTAAATAAATGAAAACTTTCTTTGCTGCTACTTGCAATTATGAATTGAGTTATTTTTATCACATTAGGATTTGATGACAAGCGGTCCTATCTGATTCTGGGTGTAGTTATGAAACCAATGAAAAATATGTTGGGATGGACACCGATCAGCTAAAACATTATAACCACCTGCCTAATATGCTGTTGGTCCTCCGTGTGCAGCCCCATACGCAGCAGGGTGCGATGCACTGTGTATTGTGACACATTCCTCTCGTGACCACCATTAACATTTTCTGTGACTTGTGCCACAGTCGACCTTCTGTCCATCCTCGGACCACTGTTGGTAGGTACTCGCCACTGCTGACCGGGAGCACCCCCAAGCCTTGCCGTTTCAAAGATGCTCTGACCCAGTCGTCTGGCCATAACAATTTGGCCCTTGTCAAAGTCGCTCAGCTCTTTACTCCTGTCCATTTCTCCTGCATCCAACACATCAACTTCAAGAACTGACTGTTCACTTGCTGCCTAATATATCCCACCCCTTGACAGGTGCCATTGTAACAAGATAATCAATGTAATTCACTTCGCCTGTCAGTGGTCATAATGTTTTGGCTGATCTGTGTGTAGGAGGCACATCACAATCCTAGGGGTGGCACAGCTGGTAGAGACCTGGGTTCGATCCTGACCTCGGGTGCTGTCTATGTGGAGTTTGCATGGCTGCATGGGTTTCCCTCGGTGCTCTAGTTTCCTCCCACATCTGAAAGACGTGCATGTTCGTAGGTTAATTGGCAATCTGTAATAATCGGCCTTTGTGTGTAGGGAGTGGATGGGAGAATGGGGTAACATGTGACCAATGTGGATGTATGATTGATGAACAAGTCACTGGGGATTTCTAAGGCATAGATTGACAGATTGTTGATTAGTGAGGCTTACGGGGTGAAGGCAGGAGAATGGGGTTGAGAGAGAAAGATCTGCCGTGATAGAATGGCGGAGTTGGTTCAAATGACCTAATTGTGCTCCTTTGACTTGTGGGCTTACGGTCAGCATGGACTCTGTGGGCCAAAGGGCTGTGTCTCTAAACTAAACTAAACTAAAATCAGAATCAACATTGCAAAGAAATATAGTAAAGCAGAGATCAAAGTGAGATAACATAGAACTAGTGTGAACAGGTGATCAAGGGTCAGCATGGACTTGGCAGGCTGAAGGCCTTGTTTCCATGCTGTATCACTAAACTAAACTAAAATCGATTCCAATTCAATCATCCACAGCATCACATCCTTCTGCCTTGTGTCTGACCCATTTATCCCAAACCTCTGGCCACAAAACTGGCAAGAGCAGAGCTGTTACTTTTCCAGAACCCTGGGTAAACAAAAATATTTGCAAATCAAACAGCCAAGGTTGGCGCCATGAATCTTTGTTGTCAGAGGGCAGTATTGAGCAGTGGGGCACTTTAACAAAGGACTCTTGTATACGGTAAATGCAAGGCCAGTTGTCTTGTGCTTCAGTGAGCAAATCAATGATGAGTTAGAACTCTGCATCCAAATGTGTGCACGTCTGCAAGCATTATCACGGTTTTACTGTCACCAATGGCTGGCTTCGGCCTTTATTTCCATTGACCTCACTTTTATTAATTTTGACTTTCAAAGTCTCTTGCCCTTTGGAATAGGGGCTTTTCACCTTTCCTCCTCCACCAGTTTTTCTCTGCAGCTGAAATCTGTTGCAATATCATCACTGATTACTACATTCATAAGATAATATACAGATTTGTAACGCAAATCCACATAATCAGATAACAAAACGATATAACACTGCTCCTTGGAGAAGACGCTGTGTGTGAAGAATAGCACCGTGCCACTCCTCATTTTATATTCCTTCAGGTTTACATCTGTCATTTTAATCCCATTACCTTTCATTTTATTAAGCAATCTTATGATGTGGTAATTTGTCAAATATCTCTCGAAGTCCAGACACAGATCCATAGATGTTGATTACATTAGTTAAATATAATTTACTTTCAACAAATCCCAGCTGACTTTTATTTATCAGCGGAGGCCCAAGAGACTGCAGACACTGGAATCATGAGTAAAATGCAATGTTCTGGAGGTACTTGGCAGGTTAGGCAGCGTCTGGGAAGGAAATTAACAAATGACAATTCTGAAGAAGATTCCTGCTCTGAAACATCACCTGTTCATTCCTTCCTCAGATGCCACCTAACCTGAGTTCCACCAGTACTTCTTCACTTATTAGCCCTTGCCCCCCCACCCCTCCCCATACCAATTCACTTTCCCTTGCACTATTATAGACAATAGGTGCAGGAGGAGGCCATTTGGCCCTTCGAGCCAGCACCCCCATTCAATGTGATCATGGCTGATCGTTCTCAATCAGTACCCCGTTCCTGCGTTCTCCCCATACCCCCTGACTCCGCTATCCTTAAGAGCTCTATCTAGCTCTCTCTTGAATGCATTCAGAGAATTGGCCTCCACTGCCTTCTGAGACAGAGAATTCCACAGATTCACAACTCCGACTGAAAAAGTTTTTCCTCATCTCCGTTCTAAATGGCCTACCCCTTATTCTTAAACTGTAGCCTCTGGTCCTGGACTCCCCCAACATTGGAAACATGTTTCCTGCCTCTAACATGTCCAACCCCTTAATAATCTTACACGTTTCGATAAGACCCCCTCTCATCCCTCTAAATTCCAGTGTATACAAGCCTAGTCGCTCCAGTCTTTCAACATATGACAGTCCCACCATTCTGGGAATTATCCTAGTAAACTACGCTGCACACCCTCAATAGCAAGAATATCCTTCCTCAAATTTGGAGACCAAAACTGCACACAGTACTCCAGATGCGGTCTCACTAGGGCCCTGTACAACTGTAGAAGGACCTCTTTGCTCCTATACTCAACTCCTCTTGTTATGAAGGCCAACATTCCATTGGCTTTCTTCACTGCCTGCTGTACCTGCATGCTTCCTTTCAGTGACTGATGCACTAGGACACCCAGATCTCGTTGTGCGTGCCCTTTTCCTAACTTGACACCATTCAGATAATAATCTGCCTTCCTATTCTTACCACCAAAGTGGATAACCTCACAAAGTGGATTATCTATCAAGGTCATAAATGATGGGAGCAGAATTAGGCCATTCGGTCCATCGAGTCTACTCTGCCATTCAATCATGGCTGATCTATCTCTCCCTCCTAACCCCATTCTCCTGCCTTCTCCCCATAACATTTGACACCTGTACTAATGTCTATTGTGGCGGCGCCTAACGGCAGCGGCTGACTAGCAGTCTGTCCGTCTTTTTTTTCTCCCTTTTTTTGTTGTGTGTCGGTGTTGGGATGGTTTTTATATATATTTTTTTGGTTGTGTAAGTGTGGGAGGGAGTGGTGGTGTGGGTGTGGGGGGGGACGGGACGACTTTTCTCTTCCTCACGGCGCGGGGTGCGGCTCGGCTGCGGGGCCTAACATCGCCCGCTGCGGCTCGGCCGCTGGACTTTACATCGCCCGGTGCGGCTCGGCCGCTGGACTTAACAGTGCCCGGTGCAGCTCGGCTGCGGGGCTTAACATCGCCCGGTGCAGCTCGGCTGCGGGGCTTAACATCGCCCGGTGCAGCTCGGCTGCGGGGCTTAACATCGCCCGGTGCAGCTCGGCTGCGGGGCTTAACATCGCCCGGTGCAGCTCGGCTGCGGGGCTTAACATCGCCCGGTGCAGCTCGGCTGCGGGGCTTAACATCGCCCGGTGCAGCTCGGCTGCGGGGCTTAACATCGCCCGGTGCAGCTCGGCTGCGGGGCTTAACATCGCCCGGTGCAGCTCGGCTGCGGGGCTTAACATCGCCCGGTGCAGCTCGGCTGCGGGACTTTTCACCGCTGGTGCGGCTCGGCTGCGGGACTTAACATCGCCCGGTGCAGCTCGGCTGCGGGGCTTTTCATCGCTGGTGCGGCTCGGCTGCGGACTTGACATCGCCCGGTGCGGCTCGACCACGGGACTTAGCTGCGCAAGGCTTGGTCGCGGGCCTTTCATCGCCCGGTTCGGCCGCGAGACGTTTCAGCGCCCGGTGCGGGGACTGTGCGGGTCGGTCGGGGACGAGCTGTCTGTCCGTGGGCGTGGGGAAGAGAGTGGAAGTTTTGTTGCCTCCATCACAGTGAGGGGATGTTTGGAGTCACTGTGATGGACGTTTGTGTTGGGGTCATGTGTCTTGTGTTCTTTTTTTTTTCTATGACTGCTATGTAGTTTCGTTCGGTACTTCGGTACCGAACGACAAATAAAGCTCTGTTATACCTGTTATACCTGTTATATTGTCTAATCAAGAATCTATCCAGTACAAAATCCTCATGACCTACAAAGCCCTCCATAACCTGGCCCCATCCTACCTGACCGACCTCCTCCACAGACACACTCCCACCTGCACCCTCCGCTCTGCTGCTGCTAACCTCCTGTCCCCCCCCATCCGGACCAAACTCAGATCCTGGGGGGACAGGGCTTTCTCCATCGCTGCTCCCACCCTCTGGAACTCACTACCCCAAACCGTCAGAGACTCCTCCTCACTCACCACATTCAAAACATCACTGAAGTCTCACTTGTTCAACACTGCCTTCAATCACTGACCGTCGCTCCACCTTATTCTTCCTTTTCTGTTCGTTTATTTATTTATCTTTATGTTAGATCTAATATGTAAAGCGTCTTTGGGTTTCTAGAAAAGCACTATATAAATGTAATGCATTATTATTATTATTATTATTATTATTATTATTATTATTATTATCTCTGCCTTAAAAATATCCATTCACTTGGCCTCAAGTGGCAAAGAATTCCACATATTCATCACCCTCTAACTAAAGAAATTTCTCCTCTTCCCAAAGGAATGTCCTTTACTTCTGAGGCTATGACGTCTGGTCCTAGACTCTCCCACTAGTGGAAACATCCTCTCCACATCCACTCTGTCCAAGCCTTTCACTATTCAGTAAATCTCAATGAGGTTCCCCCCTCATCCGTCTAAACTCCAGGGAGTACAGGCCCAGAGCTCATCATATGTTAACTCATTCATTCCTGGGATAATTCTTGTAAACCTCCTGGTCCCTCACCAGAGCCAGCACACGAACTCCCTCAGATATGGGGCCCAAAATTGCTCACAATCTTTGTTTTCTCAATGTTGATGTCAAGCTGGCAGATGTTAATTAACCGCATCTCCCTTGACATTGTCACATTAGCAAGCCTCCATTCCTCTAGCACTGCCCTTGTGTCCAAAGACAATTGTGGACACTATTCCACTTTCACGTCCCTTGGAATCCTAGAATACATTCCAGGAGGGCAGGAATAGGGTAGTGATTATGAATGATTAGCCATGATCGATCCTGACTACGGGCGCCGTCTGTACGGAGTTTGTACGTTCTCCCCGTGATCTGCGTGGGCTTTCTCTGAGATCTTTGGTTTCCTCCCACACTCCAAAGATATACAGGTATGTAGGTTAATTGGCTGGGTTAATTAAATGTAAAATTTGTCCCTAGTGTGTGTGGGATAATGTTAATGTGCGGGGATCGCTGGGCGGCGCGGACCCGGTGGGCCGAAGGGCCTGTTTCTGCTCTATCTCTAAATCTAAAAATCACATTGAATGGCGGTGCTGGCTCGAAGGACCGAATGGCCTCCTCCTGCATCTATTGTCTATAAAGAAGCTTTATTTTACCTTGTAATTTTGCTCAACTTTGAGCTGCCTCATCTCGTGTGTTACTGAAACTCTTATACCTTGGTTACGTCAAGACATGGCTCTTCTGAAGCACTGCTGACTCCTCTCCCTGCATCTACTCTGTCAAGTGGAGGTCTTGCTGAACGACTGCCCACATCCCAACACCAAGCTCCAACCATTCCTGTTCTTGCCGAGGTACACCGTCTCCCAGATAAGCAAGTCCTTGATTTTAAAGATCTAATCTTTGTTTTTAAATCTCGCTATCTTTTCTCCCTCTCCCTATCTCTGTCCGCCTGCCAAGAACTAAATAACTGTCTCCTTTGCTGATGATGGTCACGAGGACGGCACAAGTCCCCTGGTGTGGAATGTGAGGTTGTGAATTTGTGATTGATGATCCTGCAGATGGAGAAGGGACTGCTCTGGAGCCTGTGGAATGAAGTGAAGGACGGGCATCAAGGGCAGAGTCATGTTGATCAGCTTCTTGAAGTCCTCGTTCCAGAGGGTATTGCTTCTGCTCATTCATGCCAACACAACCAAAATTTTGAGTTACTGCTTTTTTTTGGCCTTTTTGTTGTTTTGTCCACACTGTTACAGTGTGGACACAGTCACAGTATGGTCTGTGGACCATTCCCAGTCTGACCTTTCTGTCATCGGCCTCCTCCAGTGCCATAGTGAGGCCCACCGGAAATTGGAGGAACAGCACCTCATATTTCGCCTGGGCAGTTTGCAGCCCAGTGGTATGAACATCGACTTCTCCAACTTTAGATAGTTCCTCTGTCCCTCCCTCCCCCTCCTCCTTCCCAGATCTCCCTCTATCTTCCTGTCTCCACCTATGTCCTTCCTTTGTCCCGCCCCCCTGACATCAGTCTGAAGAAGGGTCTCGACCCGAAACGTCACCCATTCTTTCTCTCCCGAGATGCTGCCTGACCTGCTGAATTACTCCAGCATTCTGTGAATAAATTGGTCTGTGGACAGCTTGATTATAATCAGCTGACTGGATAGCATACAACAAAAAGCTTTTCACTGTACCTCAGTACATGTGACAATGAACTAAGCATTAAATACAGCATGGAAACAGGCCCTTCAGTCCACCATTGCATATGCTGACCATCAAACGCCTATTGACTAATCCTATCCAGCCCATTTTGTTCTCCCCAACATCTCCCAGATTTTATCCCCTCACCACCACACTTAGAAATTTACAGCAGCCAATTAACCTCTGGGATTTGGAATGAAACCAGAGCACCCGGAGGAAACCCACAAGGAGAACGTGCAAACTCCACGCATTCAGCAGCCAAGTTTGGATTGGACCTGGGTCTCTGGAGCTGGGGCAGCTGCTCTACCTGCTGCGTCACCGTGCTGCCCTTGCGTTGTTTGTGAGCATGTTTCATCCATTTAGTGGCATTGTGTGTTTAGTATTATGCCTTTAAATTCTACGTTTGTGCTGAGTTTTCACTGAGCCATCCATCCACTCAGTGTGGGTTCTGGTTGCCCAGCTATACGAAGGATGTCATTCCGATGGGATGAATGTAGAAGAGATTCCCCAGGATGTTTCGTGGACTTGTGTTATTGGAAGAAGATGCATAGGCTGGTGTACAAGATCATTGGGGAATGGGGATGCGGTGAATGCGCACTGTCTTTTTCTGAGACCAAGGATTCCAAAACTAGAGGGCACATGCTTAAGGTGAGTAGGGCGAGATTTAAGAAGGACCTCAGCAACTTTTTCCACTTGGAGGCTCGTCCATATCTGGAATGAGCTGCCAGGAGAAGCTATACAATTATGACTCTTACAAGACATTGGGAGTTGCATGGATATTGTAGGAGCCATTTATGCTTAATTCAATTACTGTCGTTGTGTTGTGGCTATGTTTTAATGTTTCTAGTTTATGCCCTTTTTGCTTGCTTGTGGGTGTGACTTAATGCGTAATGGGGAGTGTCTAGATGGGAGGAGGCTAGTTAGTGTGTGTCGACAGAGGTTGTGGGTCAGTTTAGACTCGGAGGATGGTGAGCGTACAGTTCTTTACCATGCGCTCGCACCGGTTATATTTGTAAGAACCATACGGTAATAACGGCAAGAATTCTGAGATATTGTTAGAAGAAGAAACAGTTGATAAAGTACGGAAAGTGATGAATTACTCTTTGATTTGTGCTATTTTAATAAAAACTAATTAATGAAGAAAAGTTTGGAAGATTCGTTTTGTCATATCAGGGTGCGACGTGTGCGTAAGCTATAACGACATTTCATCCCCGAGAAGTAATGACTATCGAGGTGGGATTTCTAGATGGTATAGAAACTGCCATTACAGATATTAAGGATTTCTAAGGGAGGGTCTCGACCCGAAACTTCACCCATTCCTTCCCCAGAGATGCTGCCTGTCCTGCTAAGTTACTCCAGCTTTCTGCGTCTATGTTTAAGGCTTTTTAAAGGCTATGGGCCAAATGGTACACACCTAATATGTTAACCTAGTTGGCATGAACAAGGTGGGCCGAAGGGCCTGTTTCTGTGTTGTACAGCACGGACTCTAATTATTTGTACTGCATCCTCAGTACTTTGAATGTAACTGGTAGAGCAATGATGATTCATGCTCTTGACTCTTCATGTCTCTCACATCATTTTGAATTCCGATCACTGTGTTCAAAGGGTCCTCAGACTTCCACTTGCATTATGTGTGCTGGTCATTAATAATTCCCAGAATTTTAGAGAGATGCAGATTAATCAAAAGCAGTCACCAATTTGATTGCCAGTGTGAGCAAGCAACAAGGAGGGTAGCATATTGTCTACATGGATTTTAATAAAGCTTTTTTAATGAGTTCCCACATGTTCGGCTGGTGAGGAAAGTAAAAGCTTGTGGGATTTGATGTGAAAATGGTAAATTGGATTCAAGATGGGCCATGTCAGGAAGGAAAGATTGTGGCCATTTGGTTCTGATGAAGCTTTGAACTATTGGTGGGGGAAGTTTCTCATTCAGGGAGCAATGTCGAAGCTAAAAAGACAAGACTGTAGTTCAGGCTAGCAAAATGGGTAATGACAACTAGGGATTTCATGAAGGGATGAAGCATTTCAACATAAGAGGGCACCTCCCATTGTGATCACAGCAGGAATTTGGGCCTGAGCTGCAGGGAGTTTGGGAAGGACTTTATTCCTTGAAGTGCAGGAGGTTGAGGGATGATCTTATAGAGGTGTACAAAATCACGAGGAGAATAGACAGGGTGAATGTACAGAGTCATTTACCAAGGGCAGGGGAATCAAAAACCAAAGGACATAGGTTTGATGTGAGAATAGAAGTGTCTTGTTCAAATTATATAGGGCCCTGTTGAGACCATATTTGGAATACAGTGTGTAGGTCTGGTCACTCGTAAGGAGAGTACACTTGTGATAGAGGATTGCAAAAGTCATTGGCTGATCTCCAGGATAGCAGGCTTGTTGTACGGGAAGAGATTGTGAAACCTTGGTGTATAAAGCCTGGAGCTAGAGTACTATCTAAGTCACCTTTATCCCATTGTGAACATTGGACTTTGTCTATCCTCTCTATTATACTTGAGTTTGTCCTGATTTGTATTTATGTATAGTATTATCTGTCCGGATATCATTCAAAACAACGTTTTTCACTGTACCTCAGTATATGTGACAAAAGCAGGGTTTGACAGTTGCCATAACTGGGAAATGGAACGCAGGCAAGAACAAAGGGTGGATTGTGATAGGGTGGAGCCCAAGATAAAATGGGTAACAAATTGCTGGTGACCAAGTGAGGATGTGAGGACTTGATACTGGCAAATAATCAGTCTGAAGAAGGGTCTCGACCCGAAACGTCGCCCATTCCTTCTCTCCTGAGATGCTGTCTGACCCGCTGAGTTACTCCAGCATTTTGTCAATAAATACCTTCGATTTGTACCAGCATCTGGTGTTATTTTCTTGCACTATTTATCCTACTGGAGGTGGTTTACACCACAATCTTGCCTGTTTGTCACTGATATATATATATATATATCTGGTGTAGAAAATAGCCTGACAAAACCATTATTGACAGAAAGGGTTCAACATTTAGCATGATGTCATAAAAGGCCCACATTGTCCCTGCTCTCTCTCTTTATGACACTCACAGTTTAAAATAATCTGGCCTCTAGTTTCAAAAGCCTTATCCTGCGCCCATGATATTCTAACCCAACAGCAGGTATTGATGCAGTGTATTGGCTACTCCACACAGCAGCACCCACTCTGACCAACTTCGAACCTAACCTCACACCCCCACAATGCTGGGCTGGGAAGACTACGTGAGAAGTTTACTTGCGGACGGGCTATGCCAGGACGCTGCCGTCTTGGCCTGTTCCTGCCCCAGGCTGCTGGCTGCCAAAGAGGGCGGGCTGTTCAAGCAAATGAGCTCAAAGGAAATCAGGACCATCATGAGCAGCGAGCGGAAGGCCTTCCTGGTCAAGGGGCTCACCATCGGGGGCAAGAAGTGTTTCGTCATCCGCGACAACTTCCAGCAGGATGGGGATTATACCATGGACGTCCGGATGAAAAGGAGAGACGGTAACAACCCCTGCAACAGCATCGCCATTGCTCGGTCGACAAAGGTTGTCGTCATGATCATGGGCAAGAGAGGTGTCCACGGAGGAACGCTCAATAAAAAGGCCTTTCAGATGGCCACCTACATACGAAGATCAGGCTGTTAGAAGAGGCATCAGTTACTGCTGTCACTACTGGACAGTTCCATGAATGCAACTGGATTTCCAGATGTTAGGTCAAAATGCTTTGACACCATGGGCAGCTCCAACTATCCATTGTGTGACCAGACATATTGCTGCCTGTGCTAATGGTGGCCCTCACATTCACCATATATATTCATGGAAATTATTTGCGTATTTAAAAATCTATGTATGTTGTGCTCTTATTGCAGAAGTGAGATTGCTGTGTGAATGGAACAGGTATGTTTAATCATATTTTTCCAATAAAGATCAAAGTCTTAGATGTTTCACTGTTTTTAAGACATTTGATGCTCAGAAGATAAGTGCACAATTGGACGAGCAACATCTAGGAATCAGAATAAACGTACAAGGAGCCAATGGCAACATTTAGCACCAAGTATTAGAAGGATGAGAGGAGATCTTATCGAAACGTATAAGATTATTAAGGGGTTGGACACGTTAGAGGCAGGAAACATGTTCCCAATGTTGGGGGAGTCCAGAACCAGGGGCCACAGTTTAAGAATAAGGGGGAGACCATTTAGAACTGAGATGAGGAAAAACCTTTTCAGTCAGAGAGTTGTGAATCTGTGGAATTCTCTGAATGCATTCGAGAGAGCTAAATAGAGCTCTTAAGGATAGCGGAGTCAGGGGGTTTGGGGAGAAGGCAGGAACAGGGTACTGATTGAGAATGATCAGCCATGATCACATTGAATGTCGGTGCTGGCTCGAAGGGCCGAATGGCCTCCTCCTGCACCTATTGTCTATTGTATTCCGTTCCCTACCACGTGCAAACTAAGTTAAGGTAATGCAGCTGCCTAGACACACAAAGCTGGAGTAACTCAGCGGGTCAGGCAGCATCTCGGGAGAGAAGGAATGGGTGACGTTTTGGGTCAAGACCCTTCTTCAGACTTAATGCATCTACCTCACTGCTCCAGAGATCTGGGTTCAATTCTGATCTGTCTGTCTGGAGTTTGCATGTTCTCGATGTGAATGCATAGAAACTGCAGCACTTAGCACTTGGAGTTATAAATTACCAGGTGTGTGTGGAAGGTAGGTTTTAAGCTGCATGTAGGTGCGATGAACAGCCAGGGGCTAGTCCGGTCTCCACAGGTACAAGTGGTAAAAACAAGATGTAGAGTGCTACAATTAAAATGTCTAGCACCACTTCCAACTCATTCAGATTCACTGCGGGTTTGTTAATATTACAATTTTTACATGTATATTAAAAAAAAGATTGTTCTGTTAAGTAGTCTCTGGAATAAAAAGACATCCCATTCCTGAGTTAAGGACTCAAATATATTCCAGCTCTGGGAAACAAATTACACCTTCTGTTAATAATATTTGAAGCATATTTAAATAATTCATACAATTCCAAATTACTCAGTCCAGGCAACACACATAGGTAGTGGCAATAATCAATGTAAATGTTGACTGCTGCATTGGGTCACGGACAATGCACCCACATCTTCTGCCCCAAACAGTCCTCATCATCACTGTCAGAGACAGAAGGCAAGGGTCTTGGACTGGAGGTACGATCCAGTTATGGGATTCATTCATCTGTCCCTGGCAATGGGAACCGAGGAAGTGAAACAGTGCAAATGTAAGCACAGAGCTCAAACTCTCAGGTCACAGCAGCGCAGAGAGACACCATTCTCGAGGCTGCTTTAGCTCAGCTAGGCTCCTGCACCACCTCAAGCCTCACTTTCGTTGACGTTACTGACTATTTAACCACAGTGTGACTGTCATTGCACATCTCTCACATAGCCACGCGCGCAGCCATGTGGACCATCACCGTCCCAGCAGGCCCACACTAAATGCTGGAGTAACTCAGCGGGTCAGGCAGCATCGCTGGAGAGAAGGAACGGGTGACGTTTCGGGTCGAGACCCTTCAGACTGATGTCAGACTTCTCTCCAGTGATGCTGCCTGACCCGCTGAGTTAGTCCACCTTCGATTTAAACCAGCACCTGCAGTTTCCGTTCCTACACACCTCACCAGCAGACTCTGCAAGAGTGAGATGCAATGAATTCTCATCTTGCATGTTACAATCCAGAAGTAACTTTCGCACCCGTCTCCCGTGAGGACTGTCCTTTCGAGGTTCCGCGGAGCCTTCCGACGGTTAGAGACAAGACGCGGAACGCAAGCTGACGACCCGTGTTGTTTTGGCTTTGTTTTCTTGTGCAAGTTCGTGATTTCCCGCTACTGTCTTTGCGCAAGGAGTGCTTCAAAGTCGGGGGAACAGACCAGCTTGTGCTTGATGTGCCCCAGCACGGTCATCTCCCCTGTCCTGTTCTCTCCAATCCCAATGGAAACCAGCTCCTGAAACAACGGAGTAGAACAGTCAACATGACGTTCCATAACGCCACGGTTATCTTCAGAGGGAAAGCAAATGAGATCTTGCATTCTTTAACACCCAATGTGAACTCAGGAGAACTCACCAGTTTTACAACATGACCACAAGCTGAACAAACCGAAGAATCGAATAGACAGGAAGCCACAGTTTAAGAATAAGGGGTAGGCCATTTAGAACTGAGATGAGGAAAAACTTTTTCAGTTAGAGAGTTGTGAATCTGTGGAATTCTCTGCCTCAGAAGGCAGTGGAGGCCAATTCTCTGAATGCATTCAAGAGAGAGCTGGATAGAGCTCTTAAGGATAGCAGAGTCAGGGGGTATGGGGAGAAGGCAGGAACGGGGTACTGATTGAGAATGATCAGCCATGATCACATTGAATGGCGGTGCTGGCTCGAAGGGCCGAATGGCCTCCTCCTGCACCTATTGTCTATTGAAGTCCATCGGGACCCTTCTTCAGACACGACCACATCAAAATCAAGTCCCCCAAGGCTCAGTCCTTGGCCCCCTCCTCTTCATCCTCTACCTGTTCCCCCTTGGTCAATTAATCCGCCGTCATGGTCTCAACTTCCACTGCTTCGCTGATGATATCCAGCTCCTCATCTCCACCAAGTCAATCTCCCCCACCACACACTCTACACGGACAAACTGCATCACTGAAATAAAATCTTGGCTTCAATCAAATTTCCTCAAACTCAATTGCAACAAATCTGAAATCATCATCATTGGTCCAAAAACGCTCACCAAATCCACCCAAAACTTCATCCTCAACATTGATGGTCTCCCAGTATCCACCTCCCCTCGCATCCGGAATCTTGGAATCATCTTTGATCAAACCCTCTCCTTCGACAAACACATCAAACACATCACAAAGACAGCCTTCTTCCACCTCAAAAACATTGCCCGTCTCCGTCCATCCCTCTCCTCCACAGCTGCAGAAACCCTCATCCACGCCTTCATCACCTCCCGTCTGGACTACTGCACCCTCAAAAATCATCAGTAAACTTCAATACATTCAAAACTCCGCTGCCCGTCTACTCACCCACACCCCGATCCGTGACCATATCACCCCCGTCCTTTACAAACTCCACTGGCTCCCCATCCCCCAGAGAATCCAGTACAAAATCCTCCTCATAACCTACAAAGCCCTCCATAACCTGGCCCCATCCTACCTGAACGACCTCCTTCACAGGCACACTCCCACCTGCACCCTCCGCTCTGCTGCTGCCAATCTCCTATCCCCCCACATCCGGACCAAACTCAGATCCTGGGGGGACAGGGCTTTCTCCATCGCTGCTCCCACCCTATGGAACTCACTACCCCAAACCATTAGAGACTCCTCCACACTCACCACATTCAAAACATCACTGAAGTCCCACCTGTTCAGTACTGCCTTCAACCACTGAAGGTCACCTCACCTTCTGTCTCCTTTCCCTGTTCGTTTACTTATTTACTTATTTATCTATTTATTCATTTCCCTATGTTCTCTAAATCTCTGTAAAGCGTCTTTGAGTATATGAAAAGCGCTATATAAATGTAATGCATTATTATTATTATTATTATTATTATATGCACCACTTTGGTTCAGTGGTTGAATAACACTTCAATGTCACTTGTACAATGAAATTTAATTTTTGTACACTTCATTAAAAATCTTACTACATGTAAGCACAATTATACCGATTTCCTCCCACACTCCAAAGACGTGCAGGTTTGTAGGTTAATTGGCTGGGTAAATGTAAATATTTTCCCTAGTGTGTGTAGGATCGCTGGTCGGCGCGGACCCGGTGGGCCGAAGGGCCTGTTTCTGCGCTGTATCTCTAAAACTAAAACCTGAACTTGTCAGGGAACTAAGGGCGGTATTTGGGGACTAGAAGGAAAATTCACCGTGGAACCTTCGACAAAATATTTATACCGTAACAAATGTCAGCGGCAAATGTCAGTGTCTGAAGAAGGGTCCCGATCTGAAATGTTCTCCTGAGATGCTGCCTGACCCGCTGAGCTACTCCAATACTCAGTGTCTTCTTTAGTAAACCACTTTCACTCTCATGCTCTGTGCATGCTCTCTACACATTTCATCAGATGTGTAAAAACTCACGGAATTTCCCCTGATGAGGAGCCGTGCATTTTGGGCAAAGATTAACCTGTCCCCTTTATCACCAACCTCTTGCAGCAACTATTGTACAAGGACAGGACAGGTTTGGAGGGACCAGTGTAGCTGGGACATGTTGGTGGTATGGGCAAGTTGGGCCGAAGGGCCTGCTTCCACACTGTATCACTCTATGACTAGTGTAGCTGGGACATATTGGCGGTATGGGCAAGTTGGGCCGAAGGGCCTGTTTCCACGCTGTATCACTCTACCACTCTTTAACAACAATCAGAAAACCTGAGGGGCTCACGTTGTTGACCTCCCCGTGGTGAGCCCTGTCAACTGACCTCAGTCAGGCGAACGACAACAAACAGAGACAGCAGAAGCAGAAGCAGCTTCATAACTTCTGCTGCCTCAAACACAAAAAGACACCCTTAAGTTTTCCCGAATCGTCAAAACGATCAATACTGGTGGAGTGAAGGGCTACATCGCCACTGTGCATCTCAGTAACACTCCCAGAAAAAGGCTAACGTTGCTGCAGCTGGGAAAACACGATGTGGTACGTACCTGGAGAAATGGACAGGTTGTTCCCATGGTAACATCCAGGGTGACCTTCCCGAGAACCAGCTGCACTCTCCCCGACCTCCTGATCAGCAGCTTCCCAATCTGACCCTCCGCTAGGTCCATCAGCGAGCAGGTATTTTCAGCTTGTTTCTGTTCCTGTACAACACACACACACAGAAGCTGAGAAAGGAACTCAACCATCACGGGCAGCACAGCGAGAGTTGCTGTCTCACAGCGCTAGTAACCCAGGTTAATCCTGATCTCGGGAGTCATCTGGATGGAGTTTGTACTTTCTCCCCGTGACCCGTGTGGGTTTTCTCCGGGTGCTCCTCCCACATTTTAAAGACATGCAGGTTTGTAGGTTAATTGGCCTCTATAAATTGTCCCTCGTGTGTCGGGTAGTGCTAGTGTACGCGGTGATCGCTGGACAACGCGGGCTCAGGAGAGACGAAACTCCACGCTGTATCTCTAAAGTCTAAAGTCTAGACATAATCATCTTCCACTGTCACCAGCCCATGTAGAGTCCATTTACACTTCTAGTCCAGGGATATTTATGGCACTAGAGATGGTAACATTCAGTGGATTATAAAGTAATGCAATATTTCTTTATATTATCCAAAACCCAAGATTCATCATGTGCTTTAAGTTTCTAAATAGAATCCACTTTTAAAAATAGAGAAACCTCAATTAGATTCCAGCGAGTAATATAGTGTTTCATTCCTGAGACACGATTTTTCTTTTTAGAAATGACACCCCAACATTATATTCCAGTTGCAACTCATTCCTGGGTAACCCAACACTACATTTAATAAATCGCAGAATCATAATTAGTAGATTTCTAAATCTCTGAGTATTTATACCGAAGCTTGGAAAAACCTGCCGACCGGGGATAAGCTGGAGGACCCTTGCAGTAGAACTAGTAATGGTATAAGACAAAATGTGTAGGAAGGAACTGCAGATGCTGGTTTAAACCGAAAATAGACACAAAGTGCTGGAATAACTCAGCGGGACAGGCAGCAGCTCTGGAGGGAAAGAATAGGTGACATTTCAGGTCGAGACCCTTCTTCAGGCTGAAATTTAGAAGATTGAGGGGGGATCTTATAGAAACGTACAAAATTCTTAAGGGGTTGGACAGGCTAGATGCAGGAAGATTGTTCCCGATGTTGGGGAAGCCCAGAACAAGGGGTCACAGTTTAAGGATAAGGGGGAAGTCTTTTAGGACTGAGATGAGAAAGTTTTTTTTCACACAGAGAGTGGTGAATCTGTGGAATTCTCTGCCACAGAAGGTAGTTGAGGCCAGTTCATTGGCTATATTTAAGAGGGAGTTAGATGTGGCCCTTGTGGCTAAAGGGATCAGGGGGTATGGAGAGAAGGCAGGTACGGGATACTGAGTTGGATGATCAGCCATGATCATATTGAATAGCGGTGCAGGCTCGAAGGGCCGAATGGCCTACTCCTGCACCTATTTTCTATGTTTCTATGTCACCCATGCCTTCTCTCCAGAGATGCTGCCTGCCATTGAGTCACTCAAGCGTTTTGTGTCCATCTTTAGTAATGGTACAATACTAGCCTGGTTCTTCTCCTGTTTCAGGAGCACGGTCTGCCCGTCCTCGTTCTGCACCTCGGCTTTCGTTGGCTTCTCTTCGAAGGTGGGGGCCTGGCCCGGCAACGTGTCGGGGAGCTGAAGGAACAGTAGCTCGTCGTCTTTGCTCAAGTTCAGCTCCTGGAGCAGCTCAGCTACCGACAGGTCCTTCGGTGTGACCGGGGCCTTCCTCACCACGCTGGGCTTGCCTGACGCCAGAGAGTCCTTTGCCACATCTTCACCGCCGGGTTCAGCCTTCACTGGAAGAACAAATCCAAATAATGCAGATATAACAGGTAGAAGGTGTCACAAAATGCTATTGCTATTGAGGGCGTGCAGCGTAGGTTTACCAGGTTAATTCCCGGAATGGCGGGACTGTCGTATGTTGAAAGACTGGAGCGACTAGGCTTGTATACACTGGAATTTAGAAGGATGAGAGGAGATCTTATCGAAACGTATAAGATTATTAAGGGGTTGGACACGTTA
This sequence comes from Rhinoraja longicauda, assembly GCF_053455715.1. Taxonomy (NCBI): domain Eukaryota; kingdom Metazoa; phylum Chordata; class Chondrichthyes; order Rajiformes; family Arhynchobatidae; genus Rhinoraja; species Rhinoraja longicauda. The sequence goes on from NC_135988.1 coordinate 17,701,381, forward strand.
GAGGCAGGAAACATGTTCCCAATGTTGGGGGAGTCCAGAACAAGGAGCCACAGTTTAAGAATAAGGGGTAGGCCATTTAGAACTGAGATGAGGAAAAACTTTTTCAGTCAGAGAGTTGTGAATCTGTGGAATTCTCTGCCTCAGAAGGCAGTGGAGGCCAATTCTCTGAATTCATTCAAGAGAGAGCTAGATAGAGCTCTTAAGGATAGCGGAGTTAGGGGGTATGGGGAGAAGGCAGGAACGGGGTACTGATTGAGAATGATCAGCCATGATCACATTGAATGGCGGTGCTGGCTCGAAGGGCCGAATGGCCTCCTGCACCTATTGTCTATTGTCTAAAATGCTGGAGTAACTCAGCGGGTCAGGCAGCATTTGAGGAGAGAAGGAATGGGTGACGTTTCGGGTCGAGACCCTTCTTCAGACTGATATAACAGGTACATCACATGCAGCCCTACCTTGGATCCTTAAAGCAGCATACAGAGATGCAAAGTTAACTTTAGCTCTCATTCCCCTTTCCCCAATGGAGCCAGCTACCCAAAGCAGATACTGGACTACAGATAATTCTGTTATAAGTGTAGGAAAAAAAAACTGCAGATGCTGGTTAAAATCAAAGGTAGACACAAAATGCTGGAGTAACTCAGCAGGTCAGGCAGCATCCCGGGAGAGAAAAAGAATAGGTGACATTTCGGGTCGAGACCCTTCTTCAGACTGATGTCAGGGATCCTGCATATATTTCATTACAACGATTAACGAAGATAGGTGCAAAATGCTGGAGTAACAATTAAGGGGCAGGCAGCATCTCTGGATAGAAGGAATCCGCTGAGTTACTCCAACATTTTGTCTTTCTTCGGTGTAAACTGGCATCTGCAGTTCCTTCCTACACATAATGAATTAATGAAGTACCTTTCACAGAGGAGATATCCAGCTCCATCTTTTCCTCGCTGGCGGTCACCTCCTCAAGCTCAGTGTCGTCCTTGAACAGCCAGCCGGACTGGGCCAGAGGGAGCTGCACCGGCATGTTGCGGGCATCGTTTTTCAGTCCAGGGTCATCGATAAACTGCACACACAAGCAAGAATCAAACACGTTTGGCGCAACGATACAACTTAAACAGACAGAAAAAAAAGAGATGAATAAATGAGCAAGCAGCTCAAGTAGGAAAGGGATTCACTACAAGCCTTCTCATTCGCTCGTCTGGGCTGATCTCAATGTCGTAGCGTACACAATTGTGATCAATTTGCAGCAAGCTCCAGTAGGTTGCTGTTGTACATTAAAAGGTGTTGTAGGGCGCACACACACACTATCCAAATCCTGTCCCAATACACACCAATCGTCCTCAGTGAAAGGCACAGTTCCTTCCTGCAGTGCAGCCCCACATACACACCCGCTGGGTCTTGCCTGGTAGGATCGCAATTGCCAGTGCCAGCAGGGTATCATATCAAAGGGCAGTTGTACAGGGCCCTAGTGAGACCGCACCTGGAGTACTGTGTGCAGTTTTGGTCTCCAAATTTGAGGAAGGATATTCTTGCTATTGAGGGCGTGCAACGTAGGTTTACTAGGTTAATTCCCGGAATGGCGGGACTGTCATATGTTGAAAGACTGGAGCGACTAGGCTTGTATACACTGGAATTTAGAAGGATGAGAGGAGATCTTATCGAAACATATAAGATTATTAAGGGGTTGGACACGTTAGAGGCAGGAAACATGTTCCCAATGTTGGGGGAGTCCAGAACAAGGGGCCACAGTTTAGGAATAAGGGGTAGGCCATTTAGAACTGAGATGAGGAAAAACTTTTTCAGTCAGAGAGTTGTGAATCTGTGGAATTCCCTGCCTCAGAAGACAGTGGAGGCCAGTTCTCTGAATGCATTCAAGAGAGAGCTAGATAGAGCTCTTAAGGATAACAGAGTCAGGGGGTATGGGGAGAAGGCAGGAACGGGGTACTGATTGAGAATGATCAGCCATGATCACATTGAATGGCGGTGTTGGCTCGAAGGGCCGAATGGCCTCCTCCTGCACCTATTGTCTATTGTCAGAGGTGAACCTCTGCTGACCATGTACAGGGCAGGGTCCAGGACTGGGTGGTGAAGACGTCACCAAGACACAGTCATGACTCTTACACTGCTGTCTTTTCTATCCTGGGGCACTGAGATCACAGTTGAGTTACAGTGATCTTCCAACCAGAGCAGCTAATACAGTACAGACCAAGTCAACACTGGACTTTGTTGCCAACAAGGGGCGGCACTGTGACACAACTGGGAGAGCTGCTGCCTCACAGCACAGGATACCCGGGTTCCATCCTGACCTCGGGTGCTGTCTGTGTGGTATTTGCACGTTCTCCCTATAACCGCGTGGGCCTCCTCCCACATCCAAAGAACGTGCGGGTTTGTCGGTTAATTGGCTGCTGTAAATCGTGTAGGGAGCAGATGGGAAAGGGGGATAACAGAGAACTTGTGTGAATGGGTGATCGACGGTCGGCATGGACTGAGTGGGCCGAAGGGCCTGCTTCCAGGCAGTCTCTCTGAAAGGCAAATGTGACACTTTTCCCTCTTGAAACTAATCTCCCACCATGTGAACCGGCACAGATCTACTGCACTTTATTCTGTTTAAAACTGCTCTCATTTGTTTCATTGGGTTGTATAAATGAATACTGACTAGCTAATTAATTAATTGCATCGTATGGGAGGCGCATTCCCAATCTCGTTGTACTCCTGTACAATGACAATAAAGATATATTGCATTGTATTGCCTGCATCCCACTGCTTCCACCAAACAGTGCTTACATCGTAGGGAGACACAAAATGCTGGAGTAACTCAGTGGATCAGGCAGCATCTATGGAGAGAAGGAATGGGTGACATAGACAATAGGTGCAGGAGGAGGCCATTCGTCCCTTCGAGCCAGCACCGCCATTCATTGTGATCATGGCTGATCGTCCCCAATCAATAACCCGTGCCTGCCTTCTCCCCATATCCCTTGATTCCACTAGCCCCTAGCGCTCTATCTAACTCTCGCTTAAATCCATCCAGAGATTTGGCTTCTTCTGCCCTCTGTGGCAGAGAATGTCACAAATTCACAACTCTCTGGGTGAAAATGTTTTTTCTCACCTCAGTTTTAAATGGCCTCCCCTTTATTTTAAGACTGTGGTCCCTGGTTCTGGACTCGCCCAACATTGGGAATATTCAGAATTTAAATGAGATATAGTGATTGAGTATTGAGGTGCTAAATTAACATCCAAACTGAGTCCTGGGTCTTTCCACAAACACATTAATTAATTGCCCTATCTAGACCACCTACTAGGTTCCCGCCCCCTCCCCTGACATCAGTCTGAAGAAGGGTCTCGACCCGAAACGTCACCCATTCCTTCTCTCCCGAGATGCTGCCTGAGTTACTCCAGCAGTTTGGGTCTACCTTCGATTTTAACCAGCATCTGCAGTTTCCCCCCCCCCGACTCCAATGCTTACATCGTCCCGGTCCAGCATGCGGAGAATCTTTTTGGTTTCTTCCTCCGACTCTCTCTTTTCCTTCTTGATGTTAATAATTGGGGACGTTCCAAACTCCTTCATGTCCACGGAGGAATCCCAACCAGCTGGAAGTGAGACACGGAAAGAGAACATTTGGAAAACCGGAGCGCCGATAACCAGCGGACGAAATGCTGGCATCTTGGAATACAAATGGTGCCCGAGGAAAGCTACATAGATCATAGAACGGAAAAAGGAACAGGAATAGTCTGAAGACGGGCCCCGACTCCAACGTCCCCTCTCCATTTTCTCCAGAGATGTTGCCGGGCCCACTGAGTTACTCCAGTATTTTGTGTCTAACTTAGGAATTGGCCTTTCTAAGTACCCACCACTTTCTGTATTAAAAAGCCTGCCCCACACGTCTCCTTTAAACTTTGCATCTCACACCTTAAAGCTGTCCCCTCTAGTTTAGTTTAGTTTAGAGGTACAGCGCAGACAACAGGCCCTTCGGCCCACCGGGTCCGCGCCGACCAGCGATCCCCGCACATTAAAACAATCCTACGCCCACTAGGGACAAACTTTACATTTACAAAGCCAATTAACCTACATACCTGTACGTCCTTGGAGTGTTGGAGTGTGGGAGGAAACTGAAGATCTTGGAGAAAACCCACGCAGGTCACGGGGAGAATGTAAAACTCCGTACAGACAGCACCTGTAGTCGGGATGGAACCCGTGACCGTCTTTGACATTTCCACCCCTGCAAAAAAGGTTCTGACTGTCTACCCTATTTATGCCTCTCTTCATTTATCTACCTCAATTGGGTCTCCCCTCAACCTCCGATGCTCCAGAGAAATCAATGCAAGTCTGTGCAATCTCTCTTTGTAGCTGATACCCTCTAATCCAGGCACCATTCTCCTAAGATGAGGAACGGCAGATACTTGTTTACACAAGCACTATTAACTATTGGTTCACAAACAAATGACACAGAGAGCTGGAGTAACTCAGCGGCTCAGCGAGCATCTCTGGAGGACGTAGCTGGGCAACATTTTGAGTCGGTAAACCTCTTTCCACCCTTTCCAAAACCTCCACATCCTTCCTTTTGCTCTCTGAATTTGAGGAAGAACGTCCTTGCTATTGAGGCAGTGCAGAGTAGGTTCACAAGGTTAATCCCCGAGATGGCAGGAGTGTCATATGAGGAAAGATTGGAAAGACTGGTCTTGTATTCACTGGAGTTTAGAAGGATAGCCAATAGGTGCAGGAGTAGGCCATTCGGCCCTTCGAGCCAGCACCGCCATTCAATGTGATCATGGCTGATCAGTCTCAATCAGTACCCCGTTCCTGCCTTCTCCCCATACCCCCTGACTCCGCTATCCTTAAGAGCTCTATCTAGACATTCTAGCCTTCCATCACAGTGAGGAGGGACTGGAGGAGACTCACTGTGATGGATGTTTCTTTTGTTTGGTGTTAGTTTATGATTGTATGTGTTATTGCATTTTTATTGATGATACTTATTGGTCTTATTGTTGAACTGCGGGTAATGTTTCATTTCACTACACATTTATGTGTATGTGACAAATAAACGACTATTGACTATTGACAGCTCTCTCTTGAATGCATTCAGAGAATTGGCCTCCACTGCCTTCTGAGGCAGAGAATTCCACAGATTCACAACTCTCTGACTGAAAAGGTTTTTCCTCATTTCCGTTCTAAATGGCCTACCCCTTATTCTTAAACTGTGGCATATATAGAAACATATAAAATTATAAAATGACTAGACAAGCTAGATGCAGGAAAAATGTTCCAAATGTTGGGGGAGTCCAGAACCAGGGGCCACAGTCTAAGAATAAAGGGGAGGCCATTTTAAACTGAGGTGAGAAAAATCTTTTTGACCCAGAGAGTTGTGAATTTGTGGGATTCTCTGCCACAGAGGGCAGTGGGGGCCAATTCACTGGATGAATTTAAAAGAGAGTTGGATAGTGCTCTCGGGGCTGGCGGAATCAAGGGATATGGGGAAAAGGCAGGCACGGGTTACTGATTGTGGACGATCAGCCATGACCACAATGAATGGCGGTGCTGGATTGAAGGGCCAAATGGCCTCCTCCTGCACCTATTTTCTATGTTTCCTGTAATACAGTTGGCTAGTTCCGGTACTGGTGAGCTCCCTCAGCTCCAGATACCATTTGCTTTCCTAACTGCTTGCTAATCTGCTTATTAATTTAGGGTTGCTTTGAAGATATCTCGGCACCTCTCCACACTAACCATTTTCAGTCTCTCAACACTTTAAGAGTACTCTTCCCCTTCTTTATTTATTCCAAAGGGAAAGATACCAAGTACCTCAGTTATACCTCAGTTATGTCAAGTCAGGGCACCTCCAAAGCTCCGCGGAGTCAACCCTGTCACATCATCTTCTGGATAAAAGCATCTCAAAGGTGAAGCTATATTCACAGCATGGCAGGCATGCCAATATTCTGCACTCTGTATCTTTCTCTTCGCTCAACCTTTTGTACTTGGCTGGTTTGTATTCACGTATCATATTATCTGATTTCACTGCAGAGCATGCAAACCAAATCCTCAGTACACACAAAAATAATAAACCCAGACCTAAATGTTATGAGCCTTTTTGCAGCAAGCCGAAGAAACAATCCTGACCCATCAAAAGGATAAAAAAATAAAGTTAAAATCACAACCTTGCATCCAGCCAGCAAATGTGTCGTTAAATACTGGCAATGTTCAGATAAGCTCAACCTCCTTGGTTGAGGGCACGGAAATACAGTCTACAGAAAGAGGTGTTGATACAGTGTCTGCAAGGGATGCTCCATCTGACGCTAGTCTAGTTGGATTCATGTACCGTGGCGATTAGAAATGACACTCAGCAGAACATGCGAGGGTTAATCCCTGGGGTCTGATCTGCACTGCTGTTCACTGTCAGCTAAGATGTAAAAACAAATAATTGATGGCACTGTCAGACACTTGATGTAGAGTCTAGCGAGAGCCAATAAATAGAAATTGTTCCCATCGACTGGAAGGTCAATCATCCAAAGGAGGCAGATTTAAGATGAACCATAAAACAACCAGAAGTGACATTGGCCAAGAACATTTTGATTGGTTGCGATGTGGAAAACATTCCAGTATACACTGGAATTTAGAAGGATGAGAGGAGATCTTATCGAAACGTATAAGATTATTAAGGGGTTGGACACGTTAGAGGCAGGAAACATGTTCCCAATGCTGGGGGATTCCAGAACAAGGGGCCACAGTTTAAGAATAAGGGGTAGGCCATTTAGAACTGAGACAAGGAAAAACTTTTTCAGTCAGAAAGTTATGAATCTGTGGAATTCTCTGCCTCAGAAGGCAGTGGAGGCCAATTCTCTGAAAGCATTCAAGAGAGAGCTAGATAGAGCTCTTAAGGATAGCGGAGTCAGGGGGTATGGGAAGAAGGCAGGAACGGGGTACTGATTGAGAATGACCAGCCATGATCACATTGAATGGCGTTGCTGGCTCAAAGGGCCGAATGGCCTCCTCCTGCACCTATTGTCTATTGCGAAAACAGAGCAAAAACATTTAATAATACCTTATACATGGGAATTGGACCAATATCCGATGGAGAAAGAATTGTAACGAAATGAGAAAAGGATCAGGGAAGTGGAATGAAGTAGTTTGTTCATTTGAGATGGCCACTGGAGATAAGGTGTGCTGAGCGACCAATGATTTGACCTAATGGTGACGCAGGTAGGCAGGGTGGTGAAGAAGGCTTACCTTCATAGGTTAGGTTGTTGAGGAATGGAGTTGGAACGTCATTACAGGTGTACAAGATGTCGGCGAGGGTATATTGTGCACAGTTTTGGTCACTCCGCTGCAGGAAGGATGCCATTAAACTGGAAAGGGTGTGAAATGGAAGGAAAAACGAGATCTGGGTGTCCTAGTGCATCAGTCACTGAAAGGAAGCATGCAGTTACAGCAGGCAGTGAAGAAAGCCAATGGAATGTTGGCCTTCATAACAAGAGGAGTTGAGTATAGGAGCAAAGAGGTCCTTCTGCAGTTGTACAGGGCCCTAGTGAGACCGCACCTGGAGTACTGTGTGCAGTTCTGGTCTCCAAATGTGAGGAAGGATATTCTTGCTATTGAGGGCATGCAGCGTAGGTTTACTAGGTAAATTCCCGGAATGGCGGGACTGTCATATGTTGAAAGACTGGAGCGGCTAGGCTTGTATACACTGGAATTTAGAAGGATGAGAGGGGATCTTATCGAAACATATAAGATTATTAAGGGGTTGGACACGTTAGAGGCAGGAAACATGTTCCCAATGTTGGGGGAGTCCAGAACCAGGGGCCACAGTTTAAGAATAAGGGGTAGGCCATTTAGAACAGAGATGAGGAAAAACTTTTTCAGTCAGAGAGTTGTAAATCTGTGGAAGTCACTGCCTCAGAAGGCAGTGGAGGCCAATTCTCTGAATGCATTCAAGTGAGAGCTAGATAGAGCTCTTAAGGATAGCGGAGTCAGGGGGTATGGGGAGAAGGCAGGAACGGGGTACTGATTGAGAATGATCAGCCATGATCACATTGGCTCGAAGGGCCGAATGGCCTCCTCCTGCACCTATTGTCTATAATTATGACTTTTAAAAGACGTTAGTTTGGAGAGGGTCAGGAAAGGTTTGGAGGTAAATGGGACTAGCTCATTTAGGCAACTTGGTCAACAAGTACGAGTTGGGCTGAAGGGCCTGTTTAGATGCTGTATCGCTCTTTGACTCTTCTGTGCTGCCAGATTTCACAAACATGAATAGAAAAGCTATAGACTACAGGGTTTGAAGAGCCCACACACACTTCCCATTTCTCACCTCTCTTCTTCATCATTTCAGCGGGGCCCTGCTCGAAGATGGAATGGGACTGGATGGTCTCGGGTCTGCCTCGCCCTCGCCCTCGACCATCTCTCTGCCGATCTCTTTCTCGCTCTTTCTTCTCTTTCCTCTGTGAAGCATCCTCCTCCTTTGGTCTGCAGGGAGTGAAATCACACTTCACGTGACACGGTTAAAAGCTCTGCCAGTTGCTAACTGAGCCAAAGTAGATCTTTACCTTGAAGAAGCAATGGGACATCTTGAATATTGCATTATCTGTGGACTTGATGCCCAACACTAGCTTAAGTGTGCGGAGACCTGTAAAGGAATGTCGTTCCATTCGGGGCAAAGAGGCAGCAGATGGGACTTAATTTGGGGAAATGTTAGTTGAAAGAAATGCAAAACTTATTTTAAAAGATGGAAGACAAGTAAATTATGAATTGCAGAATCTGGGCACACAGGTTAACAATTAGAACAGTTAACTGAAGTGTTTATTGTCGGTGGTTAAAAAGCATGAGGATGGAAGTCACTATAGTTGCACAGGGCTTTAATGAGGCCACATCCCAAAACCTTTCCTCAGCCATGATTTCCTCTCCACCATGTGCCAGGGGTCTCAAGTGGTTCTGTTCAATCTCCTGCACTTTTCACTCTATTCTCGAACAGAAAAAGGGCCGTGTTCCCCCGTGTCCACTCCCCCCACCCCAGTAAGCTCTGCATTCAAAGGATCGTCCTCCTCCATCTCTCCGATCCCTTCAACGTAGGGCTGCCAACAGACCCATCTCCCTCTCCCACCGCCAACAGACCCATCTCTCTCTCCCGCTTCATCAGTCTTTACGGAACAATGTACACCACTGAGGTTCATTCTTCCAACTCCACCAATACCCATTCTTCTTGTCAGTGCAACATGCCCTATGATCTTCTTCCTGTCATTCAGGAACTAAACACTCCTTTCAGGTGAAGCAGTGATCCACCAATGTATTATACAGGTGCTCCCCGACTAACCATCGACTTACGATATTCCGACTTTACGACGATGCAAACGCTGGGCAACGGCAGTGCGCCGCAGCTCGCCTCCGGCCACGTGATCAGGTGTATTCAATGCATTTCGACGTACGATATTTTCAGTTTGCGATGGGTTTCTCGGAACGGAACCCCATTGTAAGTTGAGGAGCACCTGTACTGCATTCAGTGCTCACAATGTGGCCCGGTCCACATTTGGGAACCTCCATTCAATTCTCAAGAGTAACACTGACCTTCTAGTTTATTTCTATTTTAATTCTCCATTGTATTTCCACTCGGAGCTCTATGTCTGACCTCCTATAATGCTTCAACAAAACGCATTGTGGGCACAAAAAAACATATACTCCGTTTTAAATTTGGCACAGGATTCAGATGCCAATTCAAACATTTCAGATAATCAATTCCAATTAGTTTTCTCTTTTCTCCTACATCAGGTTTAATTTATGTCTGAGTGCCAACTTCCCTCCTGTCTGTCAGCCTGCGCCACTACAATGTGCATCATTCACGATTACCTGGTCCCTACAGGTACAATAGCAATGCTGAGGGGATATGTAGAGAGGGACATGAACAGGCAGGGAATTGAGGGGGATGCATCACTTGCGGGCAGACGTGCAGTTTCAATTAGCATCATGTTTAGCACAGGCAGCGCGGGCCAAAGGCCGATTCCTGTGCTCTACTGCTCTAAGTGCAATAATCTGTTTTAATTATTTAAAAATGGAGTGAAACAATAACAATCTGCCACAAATTCTTCGTTGCAAGGCAATACTTACTCTTCCTTAACTTTCCTGCTGATGATGTTGGGAGTGAACGTTTTCTGTAAGAGAGGATATCAGATATCATTCTTGGGTCACATGAGCACACGATGATGAAATAGACTTCACTGCCTACGTTTGACTGGATGCCAATGACTTCATGACTCCAACCTACTGCGCCATTATCGTTGGTTATTCGGGATGGCAGTGGTGAAGTATGAGAGGCTGATGAGGGGCTGAGAGTACACCAGGCTGTTGCTCGATTGGAAGGGGCAAATAGGCCACCGCACATCCCCAGTGTCTTGAGAACTGTTCAAGCTTCATTAGCTTCACTACTGTTGCCATGTCGAGTGTCTAGGTCGGTCATGTGGCTTAGTTCTTTTACATTCCACAAAGGTTTTGCACAACCGAGAAACTTGCTGCGTCACTTCAGAGAAGGAGCAAGGCTCAACTTACATCGTCATGGGCCTGTCGTAACCGCGGCCAGGCAAAACTCAGCAGATGTCATTCAAAGGCAGATGGCTGAACAGGTGCCCAGCGCAAATATTTGCTTTATTTACTTCATTCGCCGAATTTAAAGTTTCCAACCGGCATGGTAAGAGGGAGACTGGAAAAACAGCAAGCAGTGTGCCCACCAGTTGGTTACCAGCGTCAGAACTGTCAGCGATCACCCGTACCAACTTGCAATGGATTATATCATTTCATACCAGAAACCAAAATAGAAAAACACCAATGCTTTTTATGGAGACACAAAGGTGCCTTTAATAAACATACGTGTCACACGGCAGGAAAACACAGTCATGACACTTAACATGTGAAGAGGTTCCAGCATGTTGTAGCTAGCAGTGCACACCGTCACCAGAAAAATAGTACGTTTTTTTTCACACACAGAGTGGTGAATCTGTGGAATTCTCTGCCACAGAAGGTAGTTGAGGCCAGTTCATTGGCTATATTTAAGAGGGAGTTAGATGTGGCCCTTGTGGCTAAAGGGATCAGGGGGTATGGAGAGAAGGCAGGTACGGGATACTGAGTTGGATGATCAGCCATGATCATATTGAATGGCGGTGCAGGTTCGAAGGGCCGAATGGCCTACTCCTGCACCTATTTTCTATGTTTCCATGTTTCTAGTAATGGAACGGATCATTATCACAATAAAATACAAGTGGAGAACAAACAGATATGGTGTGGCTAGCTGAACAAAGGTTATATATAATACATTCAACGCCTATTTCACTGTCAGGCTTGCTGATATCTTCAAGGTGACAGATACAGAAGTCGGACGTTGGGAACATTACAATCCCAGTCACTTCCACAGCGGTCACATGATCCCGTGATGAGGCACCGTATAAATAATTCCTGTGTTTAAATCTGACGTACTCTGAATCGTGGCAGCAAATTTGCGTACAACAATCTCCCACAAATAGCAGTAAAATAAATTAACAGTTTTAAGTGTTGCAATTTCACATCAAAATATTGGCCAGAACCAGTCTTTTAAAGAACCGGTCTCGAGTCTGAAGAAGGGTCTCGACCCGAAACGTCACCCGTTCCTTTTTTCCCCTGAGATACTGCCTAGCCCGTTGAGTTATTCCAGCATTTTTTTCTATCTTCAGTCTTTTAAAGAGACGGGGTTTGAATATTTAATGTCCACGGAAGGATACAGAGTGTTGGTTTGACATCTCCACCGAAAGACAGCAACGTGAACAGCTTAAGGAACTTCCTGCACTGCACGAACCTCAGCTCAGATTAGCTGCTGAAGTGTCTTGAATGCCATGGAGTTACATGACTGACACAAGCACTGATCACAACCCCCCCACTCCCATCAAATCCTTGCTGCATGTTTTATAATCTCAGAAAGCACCAATGAGTTCCAATAGAAACTAACAACGGGAACGGGAAATGAAAAATAACATTCCTGCAAATGCTAAACAAATAACTGCTGTTGGCAAAGAACACATATGATCCAAAACTTTAATAGTCTGGATGATTTTTCATCCTGTTTTCACTCCAGGTCTCCAGAAGACACAATCTCTCCTTTTAGCTCTGCCAATTGCACAGAGTCCTTAACCCAGAGTAGAGAATCAAGAAGCAGAGGACATGTTTAAGGTGAGAGGGAAAAGATTTAATAGGAACCTTAGGGGCTACTTTTTCCACAGAGGGGGGTGGGCATAAGAAGAGGTAGTTGAGGCAGGAACTATAACTAAATTAACATTTGAACAGGTACATAGGTACCTGTAGGAAAGATTTTGAGGAATATGGGGCAATGCGGGCAAGTGGGACTGGCAGAGATGGGAAATCTTGGTTGGTTTGGCAGGTTGGGCCAAATGGCCTGTTTCCATGCTGTTTGACTCTTAAGTTGAAACCAGAACCAGTAAAACATCTGGACTGCAATAAAACGGAACTGCAGATGTTGGTTTGGACCAAAGACAGACACAAAATGCTGGAGTAATTTAGCAGGTCAGGCAGCATGTTTAGTTTAGTTTAGAGATACAGCGCGGAAACAGGCCCTTCGGCCCACTGAGCCCACGCTGACCAGCGGTCCCCGCACATCAACACTACCTACACACACTAGGGACAATTTTACATTGATAGCAAGCCAATTAACCCACAAACCTGTACGTCTTTGGAGCGTGGGAGGAAACCGAAGATCTCGGAGAAAACCCACGCAGGTCAAGGGGAGAACGTACAAACTCCGTACAGACAAGCACCCGTTGTCAGGATCAAACCTGGGTCTCTGGAACTGTGAGGCAGTAGCTCTACCACTGTGCCACCTTACCACCTTGGATAGGTGATGTTTCGGGTCAGGATCCTGGTTCAGTCACTCTGACAGAAACAACTGGACTGGCTCTCCAAGGCTGCTGACCTTTTTCATTCCTCCCAATGTCAGATCCCGTGATCGGATGGAGGGCAGGCGGCCCGGAGTGACGGCGGCTGGAGTCCGGCGTCCCGGCAGCGCCCTGCCCACGGCGATGGGAGGCCTGGTCCCGCTGGAGGTGCCGGGATCACCGCTGGCACCCTTGTCAGACATCGCAGCTCACTACTCTGCAGAGCAAGAGAACAAGCACAGTTTCAAATAAACAGGTGACAACTTCGCCATGACTTTACAGGAACTTTTTTTACTCGAACCACATCCTCCTCTTCCCGCGTGTTTGAGAAGGAACTGCAGATGCTGGTTTACATCAAAGTAGACACAAAATGCAGGCTTAACTCAGCGGGCAAGGCAGCATCACTGGAAAAAAGGAAGAGGTTACCTTTCAGGTCGAAGGTATGGGTCAAAATGTGGTTACAATGGTCAATAGACAATAGGTGCAGGAGGAGGCCATTCGGCCCTTCAAGCCAGCACCGCCATTCAATGTGATCATGGCTGATCATTCTCAATCAGTACCCCGTTCCTGCCTTCTCCCCATACCCACTGACTCCCCTATCCTTAAAAGCTCTATCCAGCTCTCTCTTGAATGCATTCAGAGAATTGGCCTTCACTGCCTTCTGAGGCCGGGAATTCCACAGATTCACAACTCTCTGACTGAAAAAGTTTTTCCTCATCTCCGTTCTAAATGGCCTACCTCTTATTCTTAAGCTGTGGCCCCTGGTTCTGGACTCCCCCAACATTGGGAACATGTTTCCTGCCTCTAACGACCTTTCAGGTCAAAACGCTTCTTCAAAGCTGGCGAAACTTAGCGGGTCAGGCAGCATCTCTGGAGAAACGCAATAGATAACGTTTCAAGTCAAGACCCTTCTTCAGACCTTTTCCTTTTCTCAAGAGATGCTGCCTGACCCGCTGAATTTTTACACGTTGCGTTTTACTCGACATTCCAGTATTTGTAGTCTCTCGTCTCTAGGTTCATTGTTTACTCTTAATTACCCTCTATAGAATCACACAGCATGGATTATTCCCACTATCCTGTGTATTGGCCCATATCCCTCTAAACCTATCCTATCTATGTACCCAGTCTTTAATGTAAGTTAATTGCAAAAAACAAATAAACATGTTGATGGGCAAATGTGTGAGATAGAAAGTTGAAGGGACATAAGGAGAGTACTAAAGGGACTGCTTCCAGAATGGACCAACTGGGCCAAATGGCCTCATCCTCTGGGCACTTGAATGAACAACATAGAGCGATACGGAATTAATGCAAGCAAGTGGTATTCGTGTAAAAAAAGACACAAAGTGCTGATGTAACTCAGCAGGTCAGGCAGCATCTCTGGAGAATATGTATAGGTGAGACCCTTCTTCAGCCACTCGGTCTGTTGAAGAGTCCTGACCCAAACGTCAGCTACCCATGTTCTCCTGAGATGCTGCGTGACCCGCTGAGTTGCTCCGGCTCTTTTCAATCATCCTTCACTCCGTTCCCCTCTCCACAGATGCAGCCCGGCCTGCTGAGTCTTGCTGCTGTTTGCTCTTTTCAGTTCGGATTTCCAACATCTGCAGAATGTTAAATTCCTTGCAAACAGAGGGCGATGAATGAGGGCAGAAGAGAGAGAGAGAGGAGAGAGAAAAAGACAGTAAAAAAGAGACACACAGACAGAAATAGATAGTTACTCCAGGGATGCTGCCTGACTTGCTGAGTTACTCCAGCATATTGTGTCTTCCTTCGATTTAAACCAGCATCTGCTGTTCTTTCCTACAGACAGAGACAGAGAGGGAGGGAGAGACAGAGAGGGAGGGAGAGAGACAGAGAGGGAGGGAGAGACAGAGAGGGAGGGAGAGAGACAGAGAGGGAGGGAGAGAGACAGAGAGGGAGGGAGAGAGACAGAGAGGGAGGGAGACAGAGAGGGAGGGAGAGAGACAGAGAGGGAGGGAGAGAGACAGAGAGGGAGGGAGAGAGACAGAGAGGGAGGGAGAGACAGGGGGGAAGGGAGAGACAGAGGGGAAGGGAGAGACCGAGGGGAAGGGAGAGAGACAGAGAGGGAGGGAGAGAGAAGAGAGGGAGGGAGAGAGACAGAGAGGGAGGGAGAGAGACAGAGAGGGAGGGAGAGAGACAGAGACAGAGAGGGAGGGAGAGAGACAGAGAGGGGGAGAGAGAAGAGATGAGAGAGAGAGGGAAGAGATGACAGAGAGACAGAAGAGATGGGAGAGAGACAGAAGAGATGGGAGAGAGACAGAGAGGGAGGGAGAGAGACAGAGGGGAAGGGAGAGAGACAGAGAGGGAGGGAGAGAGACAGAGAGGGAGGGAGAGAGACAGAGAGGGAGGGAGAGAGACAGAGAGGGAGGGAGAGAGACAGAGAGGGAGGGAGAGAGACAGAGAGGGAGGGAGAGAGACAGAGAGGGAGGGAGAGAGACAGAGAGGGAGGGAGAGAGACAGAGAGGGGGAGGGAGAGAGACAGAGAGGGAGGGAGAGAGACAGAGAGGGAGGGAGAGAGACAGAGAGGGAGGGAGAGAGACAGAGAGGGGGAGGGAGAGAGACAGAGAGGGAGGGAGAGAGACAGAGAGGGGGAGAGAGAGAGACAGAGAGGGAGGGAGAGAGACAGAGAGGAAGGGAGAGAGACAGAGAGGGAGGGAGAGAGACAGAGAGGGAGGGAGAGAGACAGAGAGGGAGGGAGAGAGACAGAGAGGGAGGGAGAGAGACAGAGAGGGAGGGAGAGAGACAGAGAGGGAGAGAGAGAGAGACAGAAGAGATAGGGGGGAAAGAGATTGGTGGAGAGAGAGATTGGGGAGAGGGATGGGTGGGAAGATGCTGCCTGGGTCCAAGCGAGGCCGGCGCTACCCAGGCCCCGCTGGGCCGCAGTTACCTGCTCGCTCGCTCGCCTGCCGGTCCTGTGGCCTACTACCCGTCTCCACTAATCCGGATCTATGTCTATTTATTCAGGTTCCTTCCCTCCCCCCCTCCCTCCCTCCCTACCCCTCAGCCTTGGGCCCTGGATCTCGCCGGCCAACTGCCTCCGCCGCCATCTTACTGCCGGCCCCTCTCCGCCGCCATCTTACTGCGGGGCAAGTCGCCGGCTTCCCACGAGGTGAGCATGCGCGGTGGCCTGCCCCGCACAGACATGGCGGCGCTGAGGGGGGGGGGGGGGGCAGAAAGACAGGTGACATGCAACCATGGCTGATCCATCTCTCCCTCCTCAACCCCATTCTCCTGCCTTCACCCCCCCCCCCCCCCCCCCCACCCACCCCCCTAACCCCTGACACCCGCACTGATCAAGAATCTATCTCTGCAGAGGGACTGAGTGAGTTTCTCAAGAGTACAGGTCTCATTCACTGCACTGGAAGTGGCTATGTTTTAATATTCATTTTGTGTATCTGCCACAAATTTGGTTGCAGCTCTCTTGTAATTAAATGCAACACCTTGGCTTTGATAGAAAGATCCTATTAAGATCTCTGGAGTTTGGAGAACTTAGTCACAATACCAAGCACAGAGAAACTTCGAAACAAAGAAAATAGACGCAGGAGTAGGTCATTCGGCCCTTCGAGCCAGTCTCGACCTGAAACGTCACCCATTCCTTCTCTCCTGAGATGCTGCCTGACCTGCTGAGTTACTCCAGCATTTTGTGAATAAATACCGCCATTCAATATGAATCAGTACCCTGTTCCTGCTTTCTCCCCGTATCCCTTGATTCCATTAGCCCTGAGAGCTATATCTAACTCTCTCTTGAACACATCCAGGGAATTGGTCTCCACTGCCTTCTGTGGCAGAGAATTCCACAGACTCACAACTCTCTGGCTGAAAAAGTCACGGTAGTTGTAAGAATATAATTAAGTGTAAAATTAGCTGGAATCAATTATAAGATAACTGATAGGATGCATTACAAACCAAGAACCTTTTCATTTGCTAAAATGTTCTTTCTTTGATTTTGTGGTTACTTCAGATGCATAAATTCTTCAGGTTTAATTATGGAATTTAGCTTTAAACACACATTCTGCTGGAGAAACTCAGCAGGTCGGGCAGCTGTGGAGGGAAATGCACAGACGATGTTTCAGGTTGAGATCCTTTATCTTCCACAGATGTTGCCTGGCCCGCTGAGTTCCTCCAGCAACTTGTATTTTACATAAGATTCTGACATCTGCAGTCTCTTGGGTCTCCATGGAATTAGGTTTGTTGAGAGTACTGTATCATTAGGTCCCTCAGAGTAAGCAAGGGTTTTTTTTAAATATATACACTATTCATAACAATATATACAGGAAATCCAATACAATCAGTACAAATCTTTCTTTATATTCATTATGCCAGAAAATCAATTCTGTATATTCATTGTAGCATTAAACTAATACATTTAATTTACAACACATTGATGGCTTTTATGTTTCCTCTTTAAGCTATACTCCCAGGAATTGTTTGAGAGGCTGGCACGCAAGGTTCTACCCACCTTGTGATAGCAGGACCTTAGACTGTGGTCAAGCAGTGGAAGATTTTGGTGGCTTGTTTAGGTTTAGATTTATTATTGTCACGTGTACCGAGATACAGTGAAATGCTTTGTTTTGCATGCAGTCCAATCAAATCAGATAATCCTATACATAAATACAATCAAGTCAAATTCAAGTACAATAGGTAGAGTAAAGTGGAAGATACAGAGTGCAGAATGTAGTTCTCAGCATTGTAGTGCACCAGTTCCATAGACCTATGTCCGCTTTGCAGTAGAGGAGAATCAGGCAGTACCCTAAATTATAGAAGGACCATTCAGAAGCCTGAAAACAGAGGGCAAGAAGCTGTTCCTAAACCTGTCCCTAAATACCACCAAGACCAAGGAGCTGATCATCAACTTCCATAGGTCACATAATGGGGAATACGCCCCGATCTTTATCAACAGGGACAGTGTGGAGAGAGTGTCCAGCTTCAAGTTTCTGGGCATCACATTTTGGAGGACCTAACATGGTCCAATAACACTGCTGCGCTGGTCAAGAAGGCACAGCAACAACTGTTCTACCTAAGAACACTGAAGAAGTCTGGTCTATCCCAACAGCTACTGACGACATTCTACCGCTGCACCATAGAGAGCATCCTAACACATGGCCTCCCCGTGTGGTACCTCAGCTGCATGGAGGCAGAGAGGAAAGCTCTTCAGCGGGTAGTCCATTGAGCTCAGAGGACCAGCTACCAGCCTTGGAGGGCATCTACAACACACGATGCCTCAGAAAAGCCACCAGCATCCACAAAGACTCTTCACACCCCTGCAACAGTCTGTTCGAACTCCTTCCATCAGGCAGATAATACAAGGCCTTCTACGCCCGCACCTCCAGACTCAGGAACAGCTTCATCCCCAGGGCCATAGCTGCTATGAACCGGTCCTGCTGAGCCGGATGGTCACATCGCACAGTGATCCGGCACAGATCTACTTGCACTTTATTCTGTTTTAAAACTGTTCTAATTTGTTTCATTGGGTTGTTTAAATTAATACTGACTAGCTAATTAAATTATTGCATCGTATGGGAGGCGCATTCCCAATCTCGTTGTACCCCTTGTACAATGACAATAAAGATATATTGTATTGTATTGTATTGTTCCTGAGTCTGGTGGTGCACATTGCTGTCTGTTTCCTACGATGGAGATGGAGATCTGGAGAAGGAAGAGAAAAATCAGAGATAACCCAGGTGTAGTTGAGAGCAAGGTGGAAGTTAATGGCAAAAGTGATGAGATTGTCAATTCCTACAGGAGCGAGATCAAAGTCGTAGTTAAAGAGCCAGGAGCATGTGCTGGAATTGTATTGGAACGAGAACTGTCCCACACACAGAAATCAGTGGCAAGTCTGCTTCCTGAGATAAACACAGGGGTCCATAACATGTCAACGGTAAGACAGGAAAAAGCTGGAGTAACTCAGCGGATCAGACAGCATCTCTGGAGAAAAGGAATAGGTGACAATTCGGGTCAAGACCCTTCTTCAGACCAGGGTCGACCCGAAACATCTCCTATTCCTTTTCTCCAGAAATGCTCTCTGAGGTACTCCAGCTTTCTGTGTCTATCTTGAGTTTAAACCAGCATCTGCAGTTCCTTCCTACACATGTCAACGGTAAGTCTGTTCTTAGACTCTTCGGTCCTTCCCCACAGTGACTCTGCAGTTGCTGCACTGAGCGTCAGTTTGTCCCTCAGCATGTACAGGCAAGGAAAGTGTGGTCTGCTAACTCTTCAAACCAGTTGCCTGTGTACGAAGTACGTTGGAATGTATCCAAAACATCTTAAAGACCTGTTCCTTCTTTAGTACGCTTTTACAGCTATGGTTATTTTTTACTACTGGAGTTGTGAATGAGATCTGAGAAATATGTTTCACACTTCAAGTAACATAGGCACCTGGAGATTTGCGGTAGTGACAAGATTGTACAATATGCCCATAACACAACCATCAGCAGCTGGTAAAGATACACCTCTCACTAAGACTGGAGAGGCTTTTCACAGCCAAAGCACCTTATATTGAATGAAGCATTTTACACTGGATAGTTTCTGCCATAATGTAACAAAACATGGAATCAAACTCATGCTTCATCTCAGAGTTAGCTACCGTGGGGAAAAAGACTGTGACTATCTTATCTATGCCCCTCATCACTCTGAGAACCTCTGCAAGGTCACTCCCTCAGCTTCCTTCACTGCAAGGAAACCAATAGAAGCTGCCATCAAATTTGCTGGGACAATGTTTAAAATCCTATAGTTGGGTGTTTTTCATACATCAAGTGCAGAATGAGTCAAAATGACCTCCTTTTTCATTCCGTGTAAGAAAATAACTGCAGATGCTGGTACAAATCGGAGGTATTTATTTCACAAAATGCTGGAGTAACTCAGCAGGTCAGGCAGCATCTCAGGAGAGAAGGAATGGGTGACGTTTCGGATCAAGACCCTTCTTCAGACTGATGTTAGGGGGCGGGACAAAGGAAGGATATAGGTGGAGACAGGCAGATAGAGGGAGAACTGGGAAGGGGGAGGGGAAGAGAGGGACAGAGGATTTCATTCTAATATCTCTGTATATCATATTGCTTAGAGGGACTCTGTGCGGCCAAGCAAGCATTTGCCAACTCTCCAAGTATTCCCAAACTGGACCTTCGGCCCACCCAATTCCTGCCGACCATTGATTACCCTTCACCCGTGTTCAATGTTAACCCACTTTCTCATCCACTCGGCAATTTACAGAGAACCAATTAACCTACAGGTCTACATGTCTTTGAGAGGTAACCGGAGAACCCGGGGAGACCCATGTGGTCACAGAGAGAACGTGCAAACTCCACGCAGACAGCATTCGAGGTGAGCATCAAACCCACAACACTGCAACTGTGAGGTAACAGCACTTTATATTCTGTACGATTACACAGTGAAAATTGTACTGACCAACATTACATTTGCTCCAATGACTGCATTGCATGGAAAATGATACATAGACCTGTCATGTAAAAATATTAACCTCATTTCTACCCATTTTACTTATGAAGGCATTGGCCTTTTGATCAGGAAGGTTTTCAAAGACACTAGGACTCTCTCGGTATGTAATCCCAGTAGCAATTCTTCATCTGTGAATAATGCAGCGATATTAAATCTTTTAAAATTTCCAGACCAAACGTACAAAATATGGCCACGTAATTTATCATTGTCTGCAGTTTTTTTATTGCCTGATTCAATATTGCTCCTCACTATCACTTTTTGAATCATATTATATTCATCAGTGAGTCTGTTTGCTCGATGTCGTGCTGCCTCCACTGGCTCCAGCAATCCATCTTCAGCTCCTGGCAATTTTCCCTTAACACATCCTCTTAATCATTGGAGCATTTGGAGAGTATTTCTCCTTTGCACTGCGCCTGGCTCAATCTATAAATCAGAAGCTGTAGGTCTAAGCCACTACTCTATTCCTTCCTGCAATAGGGTGGCACGGTGGCGCAGCGGTAGAGTTGCCGCCTACAGCGCTTGCAGCGCCGGAGACCCGGGTTCGATCCCGACTACGGGCGCTGTCTGTACGGAGTTTGTACGTTCTCCCCATAACCGCATGGGTTTTCTCCCACACTCCAAACCCGTACAGGTATTTAGGTTAATTGGCTTGGTATAAATGGAAAATTCTCCCTAGTGTGTGTGGGGATTGCTGGTCGGTGTGGACTCGGTGGGCCGAAGGGCCTGCTTCCGCGTTGTATCTCTAGACTAAACTAAAATGAAATAATCTGGGTGATAAGGCAGAGAGGCAAGGAGAGCGATTTTCAGCTGGGGCAGTAAACCAGGAACCATATCCAGCAGAAAGAACAGCCATCCTACACAGGCACCGTGGCACAGTGGGTAGAGCTGCTGCCTCGAAGCGCCAGAGACCCAGGTTCGATCCTGACTAGGGTGCTGAATGAATGTTAGGGAACTTTAGATAGTTCCTCTGTCCCTCTCTTCCCCTCCTCCTTCCCAGGAATGGAAAGGCAGAAGGGAAAATCGGAAGTGTCGGTATTACAGTATAGCAAAGGGGATTATAGAGGCATGAGGCGGGAGCTGGGCAAAATTGACTGGAAGGAGGTCCTAGCAGGGAAGACGGTAGAACAGCAATGGCAGGTATTCCTGGGAATAATGCAGAGGTTGCAGGATCAATTTATTCCAAAGAGGTGGAAAGACTCTAAGGGGAGTAAGAGACACCTGTGGCTGACAAGGGAAGTCAGGGACAGCATAAAAATTAAGGAGAGGAAGTATAACATAGCAAAGAAGAGTGGAAAGACAGAGGATTGGGACTCTTTTAAAGAGCAACAGAAGATAACTAAAAAGGCAATACGGGGAGAAAAGATGAGGTACAAAGGGTAAACTAGCCAATAATATAAAGGAGGATAGCAAAAGTTTTTTTAGGTACGTGAAGAGGAAAAAAATAGTCAAGGCAAATGTGGGTCCCTTGAAGACAGAAGCAGGGGAATTTATTATGGGGAACAAAGAAATGGCAGACGAGTTAAACCGTTACTTTGGATCTGTCTTCACTGAGGAAGATACACACAATCTCCCAAATGTTCTAGGGGCCGGAGAAACATAGAAACATAGAAAATAGGTGCAGGAGTAGGCCATTCGGCCCTTCGAGCCTGCACCGCCATTCAATATGATCATGGCTGATCATCCAGCTCAGTAACCTGTACCTGCCTTCTCTCCATACCCCCTGATCCCTTTAGCCACAAGGGCCACATCTAACTCCCTCTTAAATATAGCCAATGAACTGGCCTCAACTACCTTCTGTGGCAGAGAATTCCACAGATTCACCACTCTCTGTGTGAAAAAAACTTTCTCATCTCGGTCCTAAAAGACTTCCCCCCTATCCTTAAACTGTGACCCCTTGTTCTGGACTTCCTCAACATCAGGAACAATCTTCCTGCATCTAGCCTGTCCAACCCCTTAAGAATTTTGTACGTTTCTATAAGATCCCCCCTCAATCTTCTAAATTCCAGCGAGTACAAGCCGAGTCTATCCAGTCTTTCTTCATATGAAAGTCCTGCCATCCCAGGAATCAATCTGCTGAATGGAGTTTGTACGTTCACCATGTGACTGCGTGGGTTTTCTCCGGGAGCCCCGGTTTCCTCCCACACTCTAAAGACATGCAGGTTTGTAGGTTAATTGGCTTCGGTAAAAAATTAAATTGTCCGTAGCATGTATATCAGCCGTGGGACCAATCTCAAGCCCAGTTTTGTCCAGCATGGGGAAAACAGGCTGAATGGCCTCAGTCATTGTCAGAACTATGATTAGAAAATGCTTTTCAAGTTGTCTGCTAATTTGCATTGCTTTGAATATTGGGCAAGTGCAAAGGATGTTCATTGCAAACAATGTTCTTGTCTTGTCCTTTGAGAGGCCGCTGTGAAAGTGCCAGTCTATGGCCGTGCGGGGAAGGGGGGTCAACCAGACCACCTCCCAGCTGCCCATGGAGCCCAATCGGAGACCACCCCTCAATCCATGAGAATTGTTCCCCTTACAGTACTTTCATGCAACACTAGGCGGCGCTCTATTCCAGCAGCTGCTACCTGTTAGTTTTACAGCCTTTAAAATCCCTTCAGAATTTGGTACTCTGCATTGTGTTCAAATGTGTCATTCTTTCACTTCAGATGTCAAAGACTCCCAGACTCATATGGCACAGAAATAGACCCTTCAGCCCAAGTCATCCTTGCCGACCAAGATGCCCCATCTCTCCCCACTCCCCTCTCTCAGCTTCCCTCTCCCCTCCTACAATCAACCTGGAGAAGGGTTTTGACCTAAAACATCATTTATCCATGTTCTCCAGAGATGCTGCCTGATGCTCGTGTCCTTGCGTGTAGGAACCACCATTTTGCATGCCCCATCTAAGCTAGTCCCATATGCTCCCCATTTGGCTGATGTCCTTCTAAACCTGTCCTATCCATGTACCTGACCAAGTGTCCTTTAAGGGCAGCACAATGGCACAGCTGATAGAGCCGCTGCCTCACAGTGCCAGAGACCCAGTTTCGATCCTAACCTTGGCTGCTGTCTTTGTGTGGTGTTGGCACGGTTTCCCAGTGGGTTTCCTCCGGGTTCTCCAGTTTCCTTCCACATCCCAACGACAAGAGAGAGCTGGATCTGAATGCATTCAAGAAAGAGCTGGATAGAGCTCTTAAGGATAGCGGAGTCAGGGGGTATGGGGAGAAGGCAGGTACGGGGTACTGATTGAGAATGATCAGCCATGATCACATTGAATGGCGGTGCTGGCTCGAAGGGCCGAATGGCCTCCTCCTGCACCTATTGTCTATTGTCTATTGACATGCGGGTTTATAAGTTAATTGGTCCCAATAGATTGCCCGAGTGTGCAGGGAGTGGATTAGAAAGTGGGATAACATGTTGTTGTTCGTCCTTTGGGTTTGAAGATGACCATGACTTCACTTTCAGTTGGAGCATTGGTGACTGTGGGTCCGGAAGTGACTGGTGAGGCCAATCCGGGCCCGGAAGGCACGCCCACACGTAGGACACAAGTGGATGGGTGCTGCAGTGGAAGTGGAGGTTGCCCGGGCCTTGCGGGCGGTGCGTTTCCTCTGGGCCTCTGCAGTGCGTCTGTTCTCTGCTGCACGTGCTCCTGTGGTGAGCTTGCTACGCCAGGTTGGACGGTCCAGAGCAAGAGACTCCCAAGTGCTGAGGTTGATGTCCAAGTCTTTGAGGGACACTTTGAGGCAGTCCTTAAAACGTTTCTTCTGTCCTCCTACTGAGCGCTTGCCCTGACACAGTTCTCCATACAGAAGCTGTTTTGGCAGTCGACTCTTGGGCATTCTGACGACATGGCCTGCCCATCTGGCTTGGGCTTTCCGTAGGAGGGTGTGAACGCTGGGGTTTCCGACCCGTTCCAAGACCTCTGTGTCGGGAATTTTGTCCTGCCACCTGATGTGTGAATGGACGATTGATAATCAGCATGGACTCAGTGGGCTGAAGGGCCTGTTTCCATGCTGTATCTCTAAACAATACAACACGATGGAAGGGAGATTGGTCTGCCAACTGTCCTAAAACACAACAAGATGCATGAAACATGAAACTAAAGTGACAAGTGGAAAGGATTGGATATGTGCAAAGATTGGGGGGGGGGGGGGGGGGGGGGAGGGGAGTCAGTCAACCCCTAAACTAAACGTAACTAAAGTAAACTAAACTAAATTAAACTAAATACTGTTATTAGTACCTGCTTAGACAACCTGCTCTGGCAGGTCAATGAGATTGATCCCCGGGATGGCGGGACTGACATATGAGGAAAGATTGAAAAGACTGGGCTTGTATTCACTGCAGTTTAGAAGGATGAGAGGGGATGTTTTAGAGACGTATAAAATCATAAAAGGACTGGACAAGCTAGATGCAGGAAAAATGTTCCCAATGTTGGGCGAGTCCAGAACCAGGGGCCACACAGTCTTAGAATAAAGGGGAGGCCATTTAAAACTGAGGTGAGAAAAAACTTTTCCACCCAGAGTTGTGAATTTGTGGAATTCTCTGCCACAGAGGGCAGTGGAAGCCAAATCACTGGATGGATTTAAGAGAGAGTTAGATAGAGCTCTAGGGGCTAGTGGAATCAAGGGATATGGGGAGAATGCAGGCACAGGGTATTGATTGGGGACGATCAGCCGTGATCACAATGAATGGCGGTGCTGGCTCGAAGGGCCGAATGGCCTCCTCCTGCACCTATTTTCTATGTTTCTATGTCATTCCATATACCCACCACCCTCTGAGTGAAAACGTTGCCTCTCATGTTCCGATTAAATCTTTCTCCCCTCACCATAAACCTATGTCCTCTGGTTCTTGATTCCCTACTCTGGGTTAAAGACTCTGTACATTCACCCGATCTATTCCTCTTATGATTTTGTACGCCTTTATAAGATCACCCCTCAGCCTCCTGCACTCCGAGTAATAAAGATGTATTTTAAACACCACGCAACTTTCAATTAACCGAGGAAAACAGGAGGAGATGTAAGAAGAGACCCTTCTTCCCAGAAGAAGAGACTCTTCTGAAGAAGGGTCTCGACCCGAAACGCCACCCATTCCTTCTCTCCAGAGATGCTGCCTGTCCCGCTGAGTTACTCCAGCATTTTGTGTCTACCTTCGATTTATAGACAATAGACAATTCCACATACCAGAGGAGTAGGCCATTCGGCCCTTTGAGCCAGCACCGCTATTCAATGTGATCATGGCTGATCATTCTCAATCAGTACCCCGTTCCTGCCTTCTCCCCATACCCACTGACTCCGCTATCCTTAAGAGCTCTATCTAGCTCTCTCTTGAATGCAGCATCTGCAGTTACTTCCCACACAGGAAGAGACGTAAATTGACAGGGAAAACCAACTGAACAGTTCCAGGAGGCAGAGTTTCAGGTAGGGAGCAAAGTGACACTGGCAGAAAGCGGAAATAATCAGAGCTAACCTTGGAAATTGGACACCAAGGTTATAATGTATACTTCAGCTGAGGGGAGATGGAAACACAGGGGTTAGCAACCTATTGGAATTGCAGGAGCAGGAAGGTGAGACCACGCTACTGAATCACATTCCATCCGCCAGCACTGCTGGAGCTGCAACAGCTTGCAATCACTGGTCCTTGTTACGATGGCCCAGTGCTCTCCCTGCCAGGCTGCGGAACCATCTGCTGCAATGCTGAGCAGTTCACTCAGGTAGATCCCCCAGCTCCATTCAAAAAACAAATTCACTGCAGTGGCCATAAATCTGAAATAAAACAGAAGGAACTAAATGGAACTACCAGGAATGAGTAGGTTAACCTGTGATGAGCGTCAGTCGGCACTGGGCCTGTACTCGCTGGAGTTTAGAAGAATGAGGGGGAAACCTCAATGAAACGTACAGAATAGTGAAAGGCTTGGATAGAGAGGATGTGGAGAGGATGTCTCCACTAGTGGGAGAGTCTAGGACTAGAGGTCGTAGCCTTGGAATTAAAGGACGTTCGTTTAGGGAGGAGATAAGGAGAAATTTCTTTAGTCAGAGGGCGGTGAATCTGTGGAATTCTTTGCCACAGAAGGCTGCAGAGGCCAAGTCAGTGGATATTTTTAAGGCAGAGATAGATAGATACTTGATTAGTGCGTGTGTGAGAGGTTATGGGGAGAAGGCAGGAGAATGGGGTTAGGAGGGAGAGATAGATCAGCCGTGATTGAATGGCGGAGTAGACTCGATGGGCCGAATGGCCTAATTCTACACCTATTCATTATGGCGTTATGGATGAGAACTGTGAGTCAGGCAGAGAAATAATAGACAATAGACAATAGACAATAGGTGCAGGAGGAGGCCATTCGGCCCTTTGAGCCAGCACCGCCATTCAATGTGATCATGGCTGATCATTCTCAATCAGTACCCCGTTCCTGCCTTCTCCCCATACCCCCTGACTCCGCTATCCTTAAGAGCTCTACCCAGCTCTCTCTTGAATGCATTCAGAGAATTGGCCTCCACTGCCTTCTGATTTACAACTCTCTGACTGAAAACGTTTTTCCTCATCTCAGTTCTAAATGGCCTACCCCTTATTCTTAAACTGTGGCCCCTTGTTCTGGACTCCCCCAACATTGGGAACATGTTTCCTGCCTCTAACGTGTCCAACCCCTTAATAATCTTATACGTTTCGATAAGATCTCCTCTCATCCTTCTAAATTCCAGTGTATACAAGCCTAGTCGCTCCAGTCGTTCAACATATGACAGTCCCGCCATTTCGGGAATTAACCTAGTAAACCTACGCTGCACGCCCTCAATCGCAAGAATAGCAAGAAACATATGCGTGAAGAGTGGCACAGTGGTGCAGCGGGTGAAGCTGCTGCCTCACAGCAACAGGGAGCCCGGGTTCGATCCTGACCTGGGGTGGTGCTTGTGTGGAGTTTGTACGTTCTCCCTGGGACCTCGAGGGTTTCCTCTGAGTGCTCTGGTTTACAGTATAGTTTACTGTCACGTGCACCGAGGTACAGTGAAAAGCCTTTGCTGCGTGCTACCCAGTCAGACTGCACATGATTACAACCGAGTCATTTACAGTGTTGCTGTAGGAGGAGAGGCATTTAAGAGCGTGGAGCGATTGTAATATGTAAGTGTAGATCTGCTTCTGTGGCTAGCACGCGATTAGTCACATGGGTTGGACAACCTCCCACATCCCAAAGATTGTGAGAGTTTGTAGGTTAATTAGCCGCTGTAAAATTGCCACTAATGTGCAGGGAGTGGGCGCGAAAGTAGGATAACATAGAACATGTGTGAACATGTGATCGATGGTCAGTGTGGGCTGAAGGGCCTGCTTCTATTCTGTATCTTTCAACTCAATTTAATTAAGGTGAAGGGGGAAAAGATTTAATAGGAATCTGAGGGGTAGCTTTTTCACACAGAGGGCGGTGGGTGTATGGAACGAGCTGCCAGAGGAGGTAGTTGAGGCTGGGACTATCCCAACATTTAAGGAACAGTTAGACAGATACGTGCATAGGACAGGTTTGGAGGGATATGGGCCAAATGCGGGCAGGTGGGACTAGTGTAGCTGGGGCATGTTGGCCAGTGTGGGCAAGTTGGGCCATGCTTTGACTCTCTATTATAGACAATAGACAATAGGTGCAGGAGGAGGCCATTCGGCCCTTCGAGCCAGCACCGCCATTCATTGTGATCATGGCTGATCATTCTCGATCAGTACCCCGTTCCTGCCTTCTCCCCATACCCCCTGACTCAGCTATCCTTAAGAGCTCTATCCAGCTCTCTTGAATGCATTCAGATAATTGGCATCCACTGCCTTCTGAGGCAGAGAATTCCACAGATTCACAACTCTCTGACTGAAAAAGTTTTTCCTCATCTCAGTTCTAAATGGCCTACCCCTTATTCTTAAACTGTGGCCCCTTGTTCTGGACTATTACTATGACTAATTCAATTCAATTCAATTTAATCCAATTCAGTTTCAGGTCCAGAGATGAACACGTTTCATTGACTTCCTTTATCATAGTCATGGAGCACGGCCCAACTCACACATGCCACCTCGATTCCCCATCCAAGCTATTGGCATTTGCCTGTGCTTGGCCCAAATCCTCCAAGCCTTCCCATCCGTGTATCCCTCTGAATGTCTTTCAAACTTAAACCCTGTCTTCACCTCCACCATGGATGACAGAACCTTTCACCATGCCTCGTCTATTTTCCCACGTGTCTACACTCACCCTCTCCCCTCTGAACCGAAACAAGAAGTAAGTTACCCTGGACTTTGTCTTCCACCCCACTGATCTTCACACTTCAAAGAGATTGCACCAGTGGAGATAACATCGCCCACCCTGTCAGCATTTCCAGGCCAATGTTCCTTTGCAACTCCATTTCACTCTCCCTTCAATCTATCTGTGGATGGGCCGATTGCTGTGCATTGATGAAGATTACTGGAAGCTTGAGGAACAGTACCTCATCTTCTGGGTGGATACATTACATTCCTTTTTAATTCCTACTCAATTTTAGTTCACCAATGATTGCTCGCCTGCTTTCTTTGTTTGCATCAGAATTGGCCGGTTCTGCGGTGAGACCATCCGTTTAATATTAACTCCATGTTTCTCTCTCCACAAACACTGCTGGATCTGCTGGGCATTCCCAACATTTTTCCCCTTTGGTTTCAGAACTCGCAGCATCTCTGGCCCGCACTTCACAGCTTTTACATCCCTTTGACTGTTCTCGCAATCTCTAACCTCCCTCATTAATCCATCCCCCTTAACCATGGACCCAGGGTTATAATGGCAAACATTCCTCATGGGTAGCACGGTGGCGCGGCGGTAGAGTTGCTGCCTCACAGCGCCAGAGACCTGGGTTCGATCATGACTACAGGTGCGGTCTATATGGAGTTTGTTCGTCTTCCCCGTGACCTGCGTGGCTTTTCTCCGGGTGCTCCGGTTTCCTCCCACACTCCAAAGAAGTACAGGTTTGTAGGCCAATTGGCTTGGTAAAATTGCAATTTGTCCCTAGTGTGCGTAGGATAGTATTAGTGTGCGGGGATCACTGGTCGGTGCAGACTTGGTGGGCAGAAGGGCCTGTTTCCGTGCTGTATCTGAACTAAACTGAGTCTCTTGAATGTGATGCCAGAGGTGGTGGTGGAAGCAGACACGTTGGTGGTATTTAAGAGGTATTTAGTGAGGCACGTAGATATGCAGGGAATGGTGGGATATGGGCAGAGGAGATGCTAGTTTAACTTGGCATCATGCCCAGCATAGACATTGTGGGCTGAAGGGCCTGTTCCTGTACTCTGCCGTTCCAAGTTTTATCGACGATCTGCGTTCTGTTGGTTGGGGACTCGTCTAACGGTGGAAACTATCTCGTCATCTAATGGAACCCATTCCCAATATTGAAGATATCTACCAGATCTCCCCTGCTTCAGTCTACTCTTTGATGAAGGAGCGTGGAGTGGCCTGTCTACCCTCGCCCATTGCCTACTGAGGAAGCAAACATTTGGAGCTCTAATCTTCAGCCTGAAGAAGGGTCTCGACCCGAAACGTCACCCACTGCTTCTCCCAAAACGCCACCCATTCCTTCTCTCCAGAGATGCTGCCTGTCCCGCTGAGTTACTCCAGCATCTTGTGTCTATTTGGATCTTTCAGAAGGTCCAGCCATATCTATTTGATCCCACATCTTTCTTTTAACAAAGACGCTAACATTGGTGATTGTATAGGTGGGTTTGGCCATTGGCGGTCGTGCTGAGGGGAGGGGAGGGGAGGGGAGACAGGGGGCTGGGAACCGTACATTGAGCGGGGATGTGTACCTGGGGGAGGAGAAGTCTCCCCGGAGACACCGCGAGTGTGGATTATGCAGCGAATTGACGTCGGATCAGCTGTTGCCGGGAGGCAGGTCCTCCGAGAACAGAGCAGCGTCTGAGACGGAGGGAGAAGGAGATGCACTTGGAATGAATTCAGTCAGCTCTACCCGCAACCCCAGCCCAAATTAAAGAGAGTGAGAGAGAGAGAGAGAGAGAATAAAATCAGTTGAACGACAGACAGGCAGCTGCGATTTTGCTGGTCGCTTCCATTGAAGAGTTGAGAAGAGGCTGCAAATTGCAGGTAGGTGCATTCATTGAGGAATATGCTTCACTGTGGGTTGAATGCAGGAATTCATTGCAGGGGAAGGGGGATAGTGGGTGCCCAAGGGTGGTTGTACAATGTAACCCCCCCCCCCCCCCTCCATCCCCACCCTCGCCCCGGCTGGGGTTCACAGGGACCAGGGCTTGTGTTTGGAGGGGGCTCCTAGTGCCACGCCAACACCCACCGTCCCTTCCACCACCCTTTATAACGGGGAGGGTGGGGGAGACGATGGGGAAGGGATGTGGGGGTACAGGGGGCAAGTGGCATTCACGGCCCCCCCCTCCCCATGTAAGCAGGGGGTGGGTGGGGGTAGGGGTGGGTGGGTGGGGGTAGGGGTGGGTGGGTGGGGGTAGGGGTGGGTGGGTGTGGGTGGGTGTGGGTGGGTGTGGGTGGGTGGGGGGGAGCGCCGCTGACATTGGGCTGGTCACTCATTTCAGCACCTTGGACAGAGAGAGGTCCCGCTCACTGCCTCTGGCTCGGGATAGCAGGCACGGCCCGGAATGGCCGGGCACGGACCCCATCTGAAATAAATCAAACCCATCCGCAACCAGGCAACAATAATTGAATGGTTTCTCCCTCCCCCCTCCCCCCTTTCATCCCCGCTGCGGCTAAGACGCATTTTTAAAGGTTGGGATTCTTATTTTTTTGGTTGCCTTATTTT
>NC_135988.1:17734971-17764421 GCF_053455715.1 Rhinoraja longicauda
GATCTATGTTATCTATGCTAAGACGTGCAAAGCAGTTCACATTTTCTCGTGTCTCTCTGTAGATTTATCTTACTGGGAGGCAATGTGTGATTGCACACAAGTCATAGAGTCATAGAATGATACAGTGTGGAAACAGGCAATTCAGCCCAACTTGCCCACACTGGCTAACATGTCCCAGCTACACTAGTCCCACCTGCCTGCTCGTGGTCCATATCCCTCCAAATGCAGTTGAACTGCGTAACACACAGACCAAGGTAAGGTTGACCTTCACTTACTCCCCAAAAAACATGCACCGGCATTGTGAGCCGTAGCACATCGAATGTGAACAGAACTTTAATTTAGCAGCAACCCCTTCAAACCAGACAGAAAGATGGCTGAATGAAACGTTGTGTGTGATAGGCATCCCCCTCTGCCTCGCTAGTCCGTGCTGAATCAGTGGTTCGGCTGTACAAACTGATCTATCTGGCCTGGCACCGACCGCTCTCTCTCCAGTTGCTGCCTCCCCTCACCTCTTGAGACAGGGACTGTTGCAACCTTTATGAAACACATGCACAGGACAAGTTTGGAGGGATATGGGCCAAACGCAGGAAGGTGGGACTGGTGTAGCTGGGACATTGTTGGTCGGTGTGGGCAAGTTGTGTCGAAGGGCCTGTTTCCACGCTGTATCACTCTATGACTGTGACTATAACTCTATCCCCACCTCCCTCCCTCCCTCCCCCTCCTCCTGCCCCTCCTCTGCCACCCCTCCTCCCCTCTCTATCCCTCACTTCTGTTCACCCTCTTTCTCTCCACTCTTCCCTCTCTCGCTCCTCGATTCTCAAGGCAAACAATGGACTAAAATTCTCTCCTGACTGTCATAGTTCTCCTGTTACCGTGGGAACCCAAGTGAGAGCTGAGCAACTCATAAATAGTTTTTTATCATGAAACAGGTTTTTGGACTGATTTATATCCGGACATTTGGAGGGCAGGGATGCATGAAAAGTCAAGAAGTTCAGAGAAAGAGCCGGTCATTTGGCCCATCAATTCTGTCCCACTATTCAATGCTAGCTGGAGACACAACAGGCACCACTACTCCTGGTACCTGATGATATTGCAAGGTTTTACAAAAAGAATCAACTGAAAGCAATAAAGAGCCAGTTATCGCCCACAGCGATTGTATGAAACTGAATTGTGTACAATTTTTCTCCTCTCCAAGGGTGGTGAATCTCTAAATTTTTTCCAGCACAGAATTTGTGGGGAATGAATCGCTGCATTGGATTTACAGAGGTGGGAGATAGATCCTTGAAAGATTTGTGAATTGGGGGCTTACATGGAACTGGCAGAGATGAGGAGTTGAGGTCTGGGGCAGATTGACCATGGTCGCGTTGAACGGTGGCCACAGGCTTGAGGGGCCGAGTGGAATTCTTCATGTGACCTTGCATCTGAAACTTGCTTCTACCACCATCTTGTCTGGCCTGGCCCAAGCATGAAGATGCAGATGGAGACCATCCTTGATCGGTGGCAAGGCAGAGTCACAGGACTCAGGCCAGGAGAATCTTCTCATTCCACCAATCTTCCAACCTACCTCATTGCAGATATTGCACTTTTTTATTGCCATGCTCAGAACCTCTGCAGGGTCGGCCAATATCCTGAACCTTGGCCAATATCTACATCCACTCGTTTAGTGACAGTAATTTTACGTTACGGGATTGACATAGGAAGGTTCCCCTCTGTAATATCTGCCCACATTATAAACCCACTGTTCACCATTCACACTCCTGAGATCCACCAAACAGCAACAAACCAAATGGCCGAGCAATTCATCAACAAGTCTTCGTTCAATCAGAGTTGGGTACCAGGGGTCACACATTCAGTCTGTGACAATCTCAGACCCCCATGCCTTTAGACAATAGACAATAGACAATAGGTGCAGGAGGAGGCCATTCGGCCCTTCGAGCCAGCACCACCATTCACAGTGATCATGGCTGATCATCCACAATCAGTACCCCATTCCTGCCTTCTCCCCGTATCCCTTGACTCCGCAGTCTTTAAGAGCTCTATCTAACTCTCACTTGAAAGCATCCAGAGAATTGGCCTGGATTTCTTTCAGAACCTGGAAAGGTCCCGGAAGATTTTGCATAACTGTGCTGATAAGTCAATTCATGGTCATAAAGTCTCTGGGCCTAGAAACAATCCCACCATCCCACTGCCTCCCTGCTAACCATCAACCACCCATTGACACTAATTCTCCGCTCTTCCCTTTTGCTTTATTCTGTTGATTAGCCGTTCAAATCACACCGAATTGAGATTGCACCATACCATCAGTAATATCTCAGAATTTTAACCTTGCTCCATCCAGACCCAACTGTAAATAATAAAGCAATTTAAAAAAAATACAGGATTATCTCATATTCCAACCTTTTTGTCGTGTCTTCTGCCAGATATCAACATTGGTTTCCACGTAAGGTTTCCATGAGAACACAGCCAATTTATTTGCTTCGTGGATAATTGTTGCCGCATATCCCCAGCTCGAGCGATTATTAGGGAAACAATTTAAATTTTACTGTGTCTTTTTAATTGTGAGGCTCCAGGGAGTACTGAGCATTGTTTGCTAATTCTGTGATTATATGTCTGAAAATCTGTCACATTAAATAACGTTTATACGGGGTGTTTGAGGAGAGGCAGCCTTGCATGAGGCACGTCAGCAGATGTTTGTGATCTAGAAGCATGTATTCCCTCTAAACCCAAGAGGTCGCAGCGGAAGCTGGTCAAAGATAAAAAGCTTGGATGGAAAATAATAGCAAAATATATATTCTTTTGAAAGAGGGCGTCTTCTGAAGCCACGTGTACAGAGGCAGCCAAAGGTTACAGGGAGAAGGCAGGAGAATGGGAAAAATAGAGCAGCCGTGATCGAATGGTGGAGCAGACTCGATGGGCCGAATGGCCTAATTCTGCTCCAATGTCTTCTGGTCGTGGCACAAAAGGAGTAGTGCGTTCTCCTAGGTCCTGCCGTCTGAATGAAAAATGAAGACCCTGCATCTGCAAATAAATGTAGAAGGTCTTGGATATCATGTCAAAGAATAACAGGAGTGCTCTTCCTGGTTTAATTCTGCTCCTATGTCTTATGGAGTTATGGTTATGGGAGAGCAAGGTTATGTGGATTTACTCAGGAGGATACAACTGGATGAAGGATTGCAGAGTAACTCAGACCCATGTTAATGGCTTACCTCCCATTCTTACTTTTTATCAAATGGTGGAGGATGATTAAAAAAAAAAGGCTATTTGCATTTAAATAGCACCCTGAAGCAGTAAAACATCCCAAAGGGATTCCGAGTAATGTTAGCAAATAAAATGTAATCTAACTTCTAAGTCGAGGCGAAGGAGATATCTGCACGGAGGAGAGAAACTTGCTCAAAGGGAAGAAAGAGCGATTGT
This sequence comes from Rhinoraja longicauda, assembly GCF_053455715.1. Taxonomy (NCBI): domain Eukaryota; kingdom Metazoa; phylum Chordata; class Chondrichthyes; order Rajiformes; family Arhynchobatidae; genus Rhinoraja; species Rhinoraja longicauda. Next base: position 17,738,386 of record NC_135988.1, read on the forward strand.
GTGGTTGGGAGGGGTAGGGGGCAGAGAGTGGAAGCCTAAAGATGAAGGCCTCATTTTCAGTGGCAGAGGCAACTAAAGCCTGTGTTGCAGAAGACAACATATCTACAAGAGGAAAAAAACAACTTCAGGAAGAGTTGAAGGACTGGAGAACATAACAGGAATTGGGAGGAGTAAGGCCATGGAAGGCTTGAAGACATGGATGGATATTTTTCCCTGTTCCCACCAGGATGCAAACCCATTTCTCCCTTTTCCCTTCCCCCTGTTCCCTCCCTTCCACCTATATTCCTTTGCCTTCACATTTCACGTCTCTTCCCTCCTCTTCTCCTTTTCTCACCACCTTTTGTCTTTACATCTCTGGCATTTGTCCACACATCTGCTTATCTAACCCCCCCTCACCCCCTCACCTGTATCCACCTGTCACCTGCCAGGCTTTGTGTTCCCCCCACCTTTCTTCCAGCTTTCAACCCCCCTACTGCAATCAGTCTGAATCAGGCCCCGTCTCAAAATGTCGCCTATCCATATTCTCCAGAGATACTGCCTGACCTGCTGATTTACTCCGGCACTTTGTGTCTTTTTTTAAACTTATAGCTTTGCTAGATTAGAAATTAATGTTGCTTAGAGGGCACAGGAATGACACGCAAATCTAACACTCTTCGTGTTATGATAAAATGATCCATTATTCATCTTCCTCTCTATATATTATATTAAGCTTCTTACATTGGCGATTTTCACATTATGATTTTATAATTTAATATAAAACTGCGGTATAAAATTATCACCTTAATTAGAGGGACACAAGGAATTGCAGATGTGTGGAATCTTGTGCAAAATGCAAAGTGCTGGAGGAACTTAGTGGGTCAGGCAGCCTTCGTGGGTCAGGATCCTGACTACGGGTGCTGCACTGTAAGGAGTTTGTACGTTCTCCCCGTGACCTGCGTGGGTTTTCTCCGAGATCTTCGGTTTCCTCCCACACTCCAAAGACGTACAGGTATGTAGGTTAATTGGCTGGGTAAATGTAAAAATTGTCCCTAGTGGGTGTAGGATAGTGTTAATGTGCGGGGATCACTGGGCGGCACGGACTTGGTGGGCCGAAAAGGCCTGTTTCCGGCTGTATATATATGATATGATGATGATATTAAGTACATCTTCTCGCCCATGGTGGTGGTGGTGGTGCTGTGGGCTGGGGGAGAGAGTGTTGCAGCAGAGGGAGGATGTGCTGCTGAAATATTGAAATTAATAGCTGAGATATGAAGAGGATGAAAAGGTATAAGGTTAATGAAAGAGAGTGCGGAATGGGAATGGGAATGGGAATAGGATTGGGAATGGGAATGGAATTGTCAGACCGTATCTTACTTCCACCAACAGGCTGAACACTTTGGGAACTCCTAAACTCATGGCGGGAGCTATAACAAAGCAATATTTCTACTTCTTCTTAGATCATAGGACATAGAACAGGAACAGCCCACAATGTGCGTGCCAAACAAGATGCCAAAGTAATCTAATCTCATCTGCCTGCATATGATCCATAACCCTCCATTCTCTACAAATCCATGTGCATATCCAAAAGCCTCTTAAATGCCACTATTATATCTGCTTCCACCACCACCCCTGGCAGCGCGTTCTAGGCACCCACCATCCTCTGTGTAAAAAAAACTTGCCCCACACATCTCCTCTAAACCTTATCCCCCTCACCTGAAAGCTAAGGCTTCTCATCTTTGACATCTCCACCCGGAGAAAGAGATTTATTTTTAAAAATTAAAATATATTTTTTTAGATTTTTAGAGATACAGCGCGGAAACAGGCCCTTCGGCCCACCGGGTCCGTGCCGCCCAGCGATCCCCGCACATTAACACTATCCTACACACACTAGGGACAATTTTTTAAAAACATTTGCCCAGCCAATTAACCTACATACCTGTACGTCTTTGGAGTTTGGGAGGAAACCGAAGATCTCGGAGAAAACCCACGCAGGTCACGGGGAGAACGTACAAACTCCGTACAGACGGCGCCCGTAGTCAGGATCGAACCTGAGTTTCCGGCGCTGCATTCGCTGTAAGGCAGCAACTCTACCGCTGCGCCACCGTGCCACCCTGATTCTGTGCCTCTCATAATGTTATGTACATCTCCCAGGTTCTCTTTTTTTTAATCTATTAGCGTGCTGGAGAGCACAGGTGAGATGAAGCTCGCCCCCATCCACTCTCAGGCACAATTACCCCCTTGGTGAACGCACCTCCTCCAATGGAGAGATGAGTGTTTATAAAATGTGTTCAGCCTTGCGTCCGACTTCATCTCCTTGGTCATCAATCAGGCATCAGCATCGTTTACAATCAGCAGGTACTGATGCATGTTATCAGCAGGCGTGGAAGTAGATGAGATATCTTACCGGCAGGAGATGTGTCTCTAACAATGTCGACTTAACTCGTTTGTACAGTCAGACATTTTCCGACTGGTATACCGTGCTGACAGGACTTCTCTCACTCCTGATTATGTGAGTGATTAGATGTACCATTTACCAGGGGCGTAAATTAACGGTCTTCGGTCCCGATCCCAGGTGCTCTATGAGGCACTTCGTTCAGTTTAGAGTTCAGCTAAGTTGAGTTTAGAGATACTGCGTGGAAAGAGGCCCTTCGGCCCACCGAGTCCATGCCGACCAGTGATATCACCTGTACACCAGTTCTACGGCCAATTTACAGAAGCCAGATAAGCTCCAAACCCCACACTTCTTTAGGATGTGGGAGGAAACCGAAGCACCTGGTTTTACACATACAGAGAGATGATGGTGAGAGAATGCCTGAATATTTTTATATATCGTTATATCTTCACTGTCACCGCTCACCTTGGCCAGCACGAGCTGGAGAGAAAGGACACTGATTGCGAGCCCACCGAGTGCCTGTGAAACGAATGATCAGAACATTCCCACTCGTGGTCTGTAAGGTGCCAAAGTTGTTCAGTTGCTGCCTAGTTTAAATTAAAAATATATCTGTCCTGGCCAACTGTGATTAAGTTTGATCGCATAGTTATAAATAATTTGGTTATTAGGTGGATGGTTGTAATCTTGCTAAAGACGGCTCACTTGCTCATTCTGCCAACATCACGTTCAAACAGAGTTCCTCCCTATCGCCCACGCCGACCAACATGCCCCATCTACACTAGTCCCACCTGCCCACGCCGACCAACATGCCCCATCCACACTAGTCCCACCTGCGCACGCCGACCAACATGCCCCATCCACACTAGTCCCACCTGCCCACGCCGACCAACATGCCCCATTCACACTAGTCCCACCTGCGCACGCCGACCAACATGCCCCATCCACACTAGTCCCACCTGCCCACGCCGACCAACATGCCCCATCTACACTAGTCCCACCTGCCCACACCAACCAACATGCCCCATCTACACTAGTCCCACCTGCCCACGCCGACCAACATGCCCCATCCACACTAGGCCCACCTGCCCACGCCAACCAACATGCCCCATCTACACTAGGCCCACCTGCCCACGCCAACCAACATGCCCCATCTACACTAGGCCCACCTGCCCACGCCGACCAACATGCCCCATCCACACTAGGCCCACCTGTCCACGTTGGCCCCATCCCTCTAAACCTTTCCTATCCATGTACCTGCCCAAATGTCTTTTAAACGTTGTTATTGTAACTGCTTCAACCACCTCCTCGGGCAGCTCGTTCCATACACCCACCACCTTCTGAGTGAAAAAGTTGCCCCTCAGGTTCCAATTAAATCTTTCCTCTCTCACCTTAACCCTGTGTCCTCTGGTTCTCGATTCCGGTTGTTGGAGAACCACCCGGTGGTGTGGGACTTCAGGCTTCCATACCTCCCAGCAGCAAGAGGAGGGCACGGCCCGGACGGTGGGTGTCCTTGATGATCGATGCCGCCTTCTTGAGGCAGTGCCTGGTGTCGGTGCTTTAGATGGTGGGGAGGGCATTGGCCGTGAGTGGACCGGGCTGAGTCCATTGCTCCTTTCTCCTCACTCTCCTTGTTCCCCCTTCTCTTCATGGCCTCACCCTCACTCTTTCCACCACATCCTTTCCCCTCCTCCAATCTCCCTCTTGCCCCCCTCCCCATTCTCTCCCTGCTCCTTGTCATTTCATGTTGAAATCAATCGGGAAACCAGGTCGTTGATAAAGAAAATTGCAGAAACAAACCCAGCAAATGCTGGAAATAGTCGGCACGTCACGTTTATTGTCAGGTGTCCAAGTCCAGTGAGGTACAGAGAGAATTAAAAACCTTGCTCGCAGCAGGCACATGCACTCAGATAACGCACAAAAATACAGTTTACATACATTGTGCATTAAATTTCTAAATCATAATCATAATTTATTAGCCAAGTATGTTTTGCAACAAACGAGGAATTTGATTTGCCCTATACTCATACCAAAAAAGCAACAAGACACACAACTACATAAAAATTTGACATGAACATCCACCACAGCATTCCACCACATTCCTCAATGTGATGGAAGGCAATAAAGTCTTACCTTCTTTCCTCCTTTTCTCTTGCGGTCGGGGGAGTCGAACCATCCACAGTCGGGGCGATGGCGATGGGTTTCATCACGTGCCTTGTCAGGGCCAGGGATGTGGGAGGGTCCTTCCGTACCTAGTTACTTAAAACCAATTGGCACGTTTGGTCGAACTATGTCCGTCACGCCACGCACAGCAGTGAATTGTTGTGACTGCCCTGGAATAAACTCCAAAGGATTGGCAGCCTTACTTGTCCCTTAACACAACGGGGAATCACTTAAGAACAATCAAATTATATTAGTGAACCAATTATAGAATCCCAGAAGAACAAACACTTCATTTTTGCACAATGATTCGCTTTTGCCCAAGTCCTATCCTTGCGTTTATGGGAACTCCTTGAGGTTCGACAGAACGAGGCTGTTTTCCCAGCATTTGGCAACCACTCTTGGACACAAGCCAAATGCACCACTCCACATTCTCCTGCCATCTGTCACGGCTAACCGCGTCCATCTCTCAAGAAATGAATTCAGAGGAAATTGATTCTTCACTTCTCCTGTAAATTCACACCACCCAGCAGCCAAGTTGTATAACAAGACACTGGGGACTAATATTAGCGAGTGCACAGTTAGGCGAGAGTGTGTACAAAGTGGAGCAGAGTGACTGGGTAAACTTGGCTCGGAGCGACCTGGCTTCACTGAGAGCTGCCAGCATGAATCAAACCCAATGTGCGAGATTCCTCGTGTTACCTGAGGCATCACCGGCAACATAAATCAAACTCTTCATGGAAGCTGTATCCATGAACCAAGTTCTGGGACAATAGGCACAGAGTGCTGGAGTAACTCAGTGGGACAGGCAGCATCTCTGGAGAGACAGAATGGGTGACGTTTCACAGAGTGCTGGAGTAACAGCGGGTCAGGCAGCATCTGTGGAGAACATGGATAGGTGACGTTTCACAGAGTGCTGGAGTAACTCAGCGGGACAGGCAGCATCTCTGCAGAGACGGAAAGGAGACCCTTCTTCAGACCCCATTCCTTCTCTCCAGAGATGCTGCCTGTCCTGCTGAGTTACTCCAGCATTTTGTGTCTATCTTCGGTTTAAACCAGCATCTGCAGTTCCTTCTTACAAGTTCAGGGATCACGCAAGAGTGTTTAATTGTCCTATTTACCAGCAATGGAAGAATTAAATTCTTACCTGCTGCAGCTTTAACGACCCATTAATGCAAGGAAACACAAATAAATATACAATGATTAATAATACAATGAATTCATGAATATACAATGATTAACAACACGATAAATCAGTAATCAGTAATACTTGGTAAGCAAAACATATTAGTGCAAAACCGAAATAGTGCAATCAGCACAAAATCTATAGTTGATCATAAATGCTGAGGTAGTGGCTTGTGTTGTGCAGTGATGGTTGCTGGGAAGAAGCTGTTCTTGAACCTGGAGGTCACGGTTTTCAGGCTCCTGGACCTTCTTCCCGATGGTAGCAGCGAGATGAGAGCGTGGCCAGGGTGGTGTGGGTCAGGGTGGTGTGGGTCAGGGTGGTGTGGGTCAGTGAGAGTGTGGCCAGGGTGGTGTGGGTCAGTGTGAGTGTGGCCAGGGTGGTGTGGGTCAGTGAGAGTGTGGCCAGGGTGGTGTGGGTCTCTGATGATCGTTATTTGAGGCCATGCCTCTTGTGAATCACTTTGATGGTGGAGAATCACTATCTCTGGTTGGGAATATATTTGAGAAAGGGTATTGAATATTATCAGGGAATTAGCAGAAAATTGGCTTACTGTCAGGAAAAGTAACAGACAATAGACAATAGACAATAGGTGCAGGAGGAGGCAATTCGGCCCTTCGAGCCAGCACCGCCATTCAATGTGATCATGGCTGATCATTCTCAATCAGTACCCCGTTCCTGCCTTCTCCCCATACCCCCTGACTCTGCTATCCTTAAGAGCTCTATCTAGCTCTCTCTTGAATGCATTCAGAGAATTGACCTCCACTGCCTTCTGAGACAGAGAATTCCACAGATTCACAACTCTCTGACTGAAAAAGTTTTTCCTCATCTCCGTTCTAAATGGCCTACCCCTTATTCTTAAACTGTGGCCCCTTGTTCTGGACTCCCCCAACATTGGGAACATGTTTCCTGCATCTAACGTGTCCAACCCCTTAATAATCTTATACGTTTCAATAAGATCTCCTTTCATCCTTCTAAATTCCAGTGTATACAAGTCTAGTCGCTCCAGTCTTTCAACATACGACAGTCCCGCCATTCCGGGAATTAACCTAGTAAACCTACGCTGCACGCCCTCAATAGCAAGAATATCCTTCCTCAAATTTGGAGACCAAAACTGCACACAGTACTCCAGGTGCGGTCTCACTAGGGCCCTGTACAACTGCAGAAGGACCTCTTTGCTCCTATAGTCAACTCCTCTTGTTATGAAGGCCAACATTCCATTGGCTTTCCTCACTGCCTGCTGTACCTGCATGCTTCCTTTCAGTGACTGATGCACTAGGACACCCAGATCTCGTTGTACGTCCCCTGTTCCTAACTTGACACCATTCAGATAATACTCTGCCTTCCTATTCCTACCACCAAAGTGGATAACCCCACACTTATCCACATTAAACTGCATCTGCCATGCATCCGCCCACTCACACAACCTGTCCAAGTCACCCTGCAACCTCATAGCATCTTCCTCACAGTTCACACTGCCACCCAGCTTTGTATCATCTGCAAATTTGCTAATGGTACTTTTAATCCCTTCATCCAAGTCATTAATGCACAGCACAGCACAGCACAGTGAGTGGCACGGTGGCGCAGCGGTAGAGTTGCTGCCTCACAGCGCCAGAGACACGGGTTCGATCCTGACCACGGGTGCTGTCTGTACGGAGTTTGTACATTAACCCTGTGACTGTGTGGGTTTTCTTCGGGTGCTCCAGTTTCCTCCCACATTTCAAAGTCGTGCAGGTTTGTAGGTTAACTGGCTTCAGTAAATTGTCCCTGGCGTTTAGGGCTAGGACCAGTTTAGTGGTGATTGCTGGTCGGCGCGGACTCGGTGGGCCAAAGGGCAATTAGCAATTCTCTGCTAATGATCAAATACACCCCGTCTTAAATATATTCCTCACCAGAGACTGTGATTCCCCGACCATGCCACCCCCGATGTTCCATTCTTGACAGTCCCATGTGATCCGTGTTCTCATCCACTGCCCCCTGTGGTCTCTTGCGCCAAGTTCCACGCCCAAAATCCCCGCACGGTGATTGACCACGCAGATGAGTGAAGAACGTCATCCAGTTCCTCAACAGGTCGGTGTGGACAAGTTGGGCTAGCGGGCCTGTTTCCAAGCTGTATGCCTCTAAGACTCTAACCTCCAGTGAAGGGCTAACGTCCATCAGAAACACCGGCGGGCCGAGTTTTTGCCAACTTCCTCACTCCAGAACAAGGGGCCACAGTTTAGGAATCCAGAACAAGGGGCCACAGTTTAAGAATAAGGGGTAGGACATTTAGAACTGAGATGAGGAAAAACTTTTTCAGTCAGAGAGTTGGGAATCTGTGGAATTCTCTGCCTCAGAAGGCAGTGGAGGCCAATTCTCTGAATGCATTCAAGAGAGAGCTGGATAGAGCTCTTAAGGATAGCGGAGTCAGGGGGTATGGGGAGAAGGCAGGAACGGGGTGCTGATTGAGAATGATCAGGCATGATCACATTGAATGGCGGTGCTGGCTCGAAGGGCCGAATGGCATCCTCCTGCACCTATTGTCTATTGTCTATTGTCTATTGTCCCAAATAAGGGACAAAGGGTGACGTCACCGCCCACGTGACCTCGCCCAGCCAGCGGCCACGTGCTCCCACTCCCATTGGTGGAGCGGGAGCACGTGGCCGCTGGCTGGGTGAGGTCACGTGGGGTGCGCGGGGCGGTGACGTCACCCTTTGTCCCGTATTTGGGAGTGAGGAAGTTGGCAACCCTACTAATACGGGACAAGGGCGGTCCCGTACGGGACAAACTAATTTAGGTCACAATACGAGATGTCCCGGCTAATACAGGACAGTTGGCGTGTCTCAACTCCCTCCTCGCCTCTCCATTCCTCCTTTTCTTTCTATCCCTATTTCCTTGTCAGAAGCTGCTCGTGACCTCCCCTCTTAAATCAAGCTTTTTGCCACCTCTCCTGGTGTCAGAGTTTGTTTGATTTATGTCACTGTAATGCACCTTGGGACTATTAGTACTCTTACAAAACCCAAGTTGTCACATCTATCATTGGGAAGGTTGAAAATTCTCTTAAAATGGCAACTCGTTCACCGTTCATGCATCTGTGATCACACAGCTGATTAAACACCTTTCGCCCCAGTGGTTTCAATTATTTTTAAGATTGTTTTTTCTGCATAAATGGACTAACTGTACTGGGTAAATATAGCACCCGACCTCCACTGGGTGACATCAACCCTCAAAGGCATTGATAGCAGAGATTTCTGTTCCAGTGTTTTTGATATTGAACATCTCCCATGGCTTTAAACCTACTGTCTTGCATACCTGCACAATGTTGGAGGAAACCAGAGCAACTGGAGAAAACCCAGGCGGTCACAGGGAGAACGTACAAACTCCCTACAGACAGCGTCCATTGTAAGGATTAAACCTGGGTCTTTGGCGCTGTGAGGCAGCAACTAGGTTAATTCCCGGAATGGCGGGACTGTCATATGTTGAAAGACTGGAGCGACTAGGCTTGTTTACACTGGAATTTAGAAGGATGAGAGGAGATCTTATTGAAACGTATAAGATTATTAAGGGGTTGGACACGTTAGAGGCAGGAAACATGTTCCCAATGTTGGGGGAGTCCAGAACAAGGGGCCACCGTTTAAGAATAAGGGGTAGGCCATTTAGAACTGGGATGAGGAAAAACTTTTTCAGTCAGAGAGTTGTGAATCTGTGGAATTCTCTGCCTCAGAAGGCAGTGGAGGCCAATTCTCTGAATGCATTCAAGAGAGAGCTAGATAGAGCTCTTAAGGATAGCGGAGTCAGGAGGTATGGGGAGAAGGCAGGAACGGGGTACTGATTGAGAATGATCAGCCATGATCACATTGAATGGCGGTGCAGGCTCGAAGGGCCGAATGGCCTCCTCCTGCACCTATTGTCTATTGTCTACCACTGCCATCTTTGCTGTTGAAATTGTCATTGGAAATATCAAAGACATTTTCACTTGCACTTGCGTAAGAAAGAACTGCAGATGCTGGTTTAAACCGAAGATAGACACAAAAAGCTGGAGTAACTCAGCGGGACAGGCAGCATCTCTGGAGAAAAGGATATGAAGAAGGGTCTTGACCCGAAACGTCAACCATTCCTTCTCTCCAGAGATGCTGCCTGTCCTGCTGAGTTACTCCAGTATTTTGTGTCTATCTTCACTTATACTTGCCGCTGGTCACCCAGGACGATCCGGGCACAAGGAGGAGGTAACTATACCCCAGCGCGTGACGTTAACTCAAAGTCACAAATGGCCTAGGACAGGTCTGAGCACTGAGCTCACGTCTCTTCAGAGCAGAGCTGACTTCAAATTCCGGCTGGGATTGTGGAAGTCAGGAGTTCAAACCTGCAGGAGGTTCCTTAGGGACAAAAATCGTTGAAGGAAGATTTAATTAACATGCTTAAAATAATGCATGCAACATCTTACTGCACTAAGAAGGAACTGCAGATGCGAGTTTATACCAAAGATGCTGGCTTATACCAAAGATGTTGGCTTATACCAAATATAGACATTCTTCATGTGTAGGAAAGAACTGCAGATGCTGGTTTTAATCGAAGATAGACGCAAAATGCTGGAGTAACTCAATGGGTCAGGCAGCATCTCTGGAGAGAAGGAATGGGTGACGTTTTGGGTTCAGACCCTTCTTCAGACGGATTCAGAATTCAGACTTTCTTCAGTGTGAAGAAGAGTCCCAACCCAAAACGTTGCCTATCCATGTTCTCTCGAGATGCTGCCTGACCCGCTGAGTTACTCCAGCACTTTGTGTCTATCAGATATCCTCTTACCTGAGTATCACAATCTTTGAGACTTCCACCAATGATACTGTATGAAGTTCACTGGAAATCAATTGACGTGAGGGACCAAGATAATTTATATCTTTGTAATTAATTGACTTTACTTAAATGATCTCAATGTTTCAAGGGGTTTATTTTTAATTAATTTTCAGAATATCTGAATAATAGTTTGAATGTTTGCAGAACCATTCAGAGATATTGGCAGATGTGTGTTGGCAATTTAACAGCTGACACAGCTGCCAAATGTTTTATCGGCTGTTCAGCGGGTAAAACTGATCTGCCCCCCCCCCCCCCCCCGAACACTGTTTACATGAGGATCAGGGCTAATTCTCATGGAGGGAGCTATCAGTGAGGGCTTGGGCTTGAGGGGTAGTCTGGTCAGGACCACTCCCGTCCACTGAAGGGTTTTGATCTCATAAGAGAAGGTAAACTGCTTCCAGTGGCTGAAAGGAATTGCAAATGCCTCCCAGCGCCAGAGACCCAGGTTCGATCCTGACCTCGGGTGCTGCCTGTACGGAGTTTGCACGTTCTGTGACCGCGTGGGTTTTCTCCGGGTGCTCCGGTTTACTCCCACTTTCCAAAGACACGCGGGTTTGTCGGTTAATTGGCTTCTGTAAATTGTCCCTAGCGTGTGTAGGATAGAACGAGTGTGACAGACAGCACCCGTGGTCAGGATTGATCCCGGGTCTCTGGCGCTGTAAACCAGCGACTCTACCACTGCGCCAGAGGGCCGCCCTAGTTTGAACCCTCACACTACACGGGAGGCCTTCACAGGGAAATTAGGGAGCGAAGGAATGAGATGATTTGTGTTGGCACACCTTTGTGTCAGTGGAGGGCCAGCTTACAGTTTCCTTTATTGTCACGTGTTCCGAGGTACAGTGTAAAGCTTTTGTTGCGTGCTATCCAGACAATACAAGATTACAATTGAGCCATCCACAATGTACAGATTCAGGGTAAAGGGTATAAAGTTTCGTCCAATATAAAGTCCACTAACCTCTAATTAAAGATAGATCAAAAGTCTCCAATGACGTAGATGGTAGTTCAGGACCTCTCTCTAGTTGGTGAGAGGACGGTTCAGTTGCCTGATAACAGCCGGGAAGAAACTGTCCCTGAATCTGGGGGTGCGCGTTTTCACACTTCTGTACCTCTTGCCCGATGGGAGAGGGGAGAAGAGGGAGTGACCGGGGTGAGACTGGTCCTTGATGATGCTGCTGGCCTTGCCGAGGCAGCGTGAGGTGTAGATGGAGTCGATGGAAGGGAGGTTGGTTTGTGTGATGGTCTGGGCTGCTGGCCTTGCCAAGGCAGCGTGAGGTGTAGATGGAGTCGGTGGAAGGGAGGTCGGTTTGTGTGATGGTCTGGGCTGCGTCCACAATTCTCAGCAATGTCTTGGGGGCTTGAGTGGAGCCGTTCCCAAACCACGCTGAGCTTGCAGCACGGAGAACCATCTCCCGTGTCATGCCCGGTATCGGAAGCCCGAGCTTCGGAAACTCAAGTCCCTGCCTCTTAAAAGATGGAAAATCAGGCTTATTAAAAATGGTTGCCATACAATATAGAGAAGAAATAGCAGCGAGCAGTTCAAGAAACAGTGAAGAATACATGCAGGAGGAATGTTGGACTCTGTGTGATATCTATTTATAAGCACCAGCCTTCCTTTTTTTAAGGTTGATTGTTGCCATGGAAACAAAACATGAAAGATCTCAGTTTTCCAAGCACTTGTTTCAATGCAGTATTTATTCTGATTCAGATCAGGGGGTCGTGAATGAGCAACAATGCATGCATCCTCCTCCACTCATCTCGCCACTCATCTCGCCTCCCTACTCCCTCCTCCTCCTCCTCCTCCCACTCCCACTTTCCCACACATTGCCTGAGCCCACTCAGCCATTATCATCAGCCATTTACCCGACCAAGTCACTCCCTGTTTGTCCAAGCCCCCACCAGCCCTGCCCACTCTCCACTCTCCACTCTCAACCCCACCCATTGTTCTGTGAATGGGGGACAGGCTGCAACAGGGACATAAACTACATGAACCACATTGATTTAAATGGTTGCCTGATGGCCAGCACCAACTTGATGGGCTGAACGGCCTGTTCCAATGCTCTCCCTCACAAATAACAGCAAGTGTGGGAGGGAACTCTGAGCTTTACCCATACCCCAGATCTGACTTTACTCAGAGAGGCACAGACACAGAATAAAGCAGCTCACAGATCAGTGGTGAGTATCAAACAAGTCGGTTTGTTAAAGGGCCTTATTTACAAAATGCTGGAGTAACTCAGCAGGTCAGGCAGCATCTCGGGAGAGAAGGAATGGGTGAGGTTTTGGGTCGAGACCCTTTTTCAGACATCAGTCTGAAGAAGGGTCTCGACCCGAAACGTCACCCATTCCTTCTCTCCCGAGATGCTGCCTGACCTGCTGAGTTACTCCAGCATTTTGTGAATAAATACCTTTGATTTGTACCAGCATCTGCAGTTATCTTCTTATACTACTTGTTAAAGGGCCTGTCCCACTTAGGCGATATTAAGGCAACTGCCGGCGGGGGACTAGGCTGTGGCCGTACATTCCCCGGGGTGTCGCAGGCGGGCGGGCACGATCGTGAGGAGTCTTCGATGAATCGTAGCGGATCTCGGCGCATCGCGGAAACATTTTCCAGATAGAAATGTCTCGGCGGCGGCTGGCTTGTCGACAGGTATCGCAGCTTATTGCGGGCGCTGTCCCCAGGTTTGCCAGGTTGTCGCAGATGTGTTTAGAAGCACCTAATATTAAATTAAGAAAAGGCATTTGATGATACCAGAAGATAGTTTTGTTGAAGCAATTTATTTACCGTCAGGACATTTGACGGGTAGATTGGAGGCGACAGTTTGACGGTCAGGTGAGCGTGGGGATTTGGCGATGTTTCCGAAGACGGTGTCATCCCTTAGCCAGGTGCTAGTTTCACAAAAAAAAGTAACTTGTATCTACCTGGCTCGGCATTGTCGTGGTCATTGTTGTGGTCATTGTCGTGGTCATTGTCGTGGTCATTGTCGTGGTCAATGTCGTGGTCATTGTCGTGGTCATTGTCGTGGTCATTGTGGACACTGTCGTGGTCATTGTCGTGGTCACTGTCGTGGTCATTGTCATGGTCATTGTCGTGGTCATTGTGGTCATTGTCGTGGTCATTGTGGTCATTGTCACGGTCATTGTCATGGTCATTGTCGTGGTCATTGTCACGGTCATTGACGCGGTCATTGTCATGGTCATTGTGGTCATTATCGCGGTCATTGTCGCGGTCATTGTCGTGGTCATTGTCGTGGTCATTGTCGTGGTCATTGTCACGGTCATTGACGCGGTCATTGTCATGGTCATTGTGGTCATTATCGCGGTCATTGTCGTGGTCGTGGTCGTGGTCATCGTGGTCATTGACGCGGTCATTGTCGCGGTCATTGTCGTGGTCATTGTGGTCATTGTCGCGGTCATTGTCGTGGTCATTGTCGCGTTCATTGTCGTGGTCATTGTCGTGGTCATTGTCGCGTTCATTGTCGTGGTCATTGTCGTGGTCATTGTCGTGGTCATTGTGGTCATTGACGCGGTCATTGTCGTGGTCATTGTCGTGGTCATTGTCGTGGTCATTGTCGTGGTCATTGTCGTGGTCATTGTCATGGTCATTGTCGTGGTCATTGTCGTGGTCATTGTCGTGGTCATTGACGCGGTCATTGTCGCGGTCATTGTCGTGGCCATTGTTGTGGTCATTGTCGTGGTCATTGTCGTGGTCATTGTCGTGGCCATTGTTGTGGTCATTGTCGTGGTCATTGTCGTGGCCATTGTTGTGGTCATTGACGCGGTCATTGTCGTGGTCATTGTCGTAGGGTAAAAAGAAAATTTTGGTGATCTGCTACGACTTAAAAATTGCCTAAGTGGGACGGGCCCTTAAAGGCCATGGCGATGTACGACAAATTTTGTGCAGCAGAGTCCTTGAAATCTGGCTTTGCGTGAGTGTCTGAATCATCAGTCTGAAGAAGGGCCCTGACCCGAAACGTCATCTGCCATTTCCCTCCACGGAAGCTGCCTGACCCACTGAGTTCTCTTGCACTTTGTGATCTGCTCAAGATTCCAGCGTCTGCGTTTCCAGCCTACACTTCACGATTGGCTTGAAGGGTTACTTAGTGAAATGGTTGGAAACGGCAGTCTCCATGGACAGACAGCCCACAGCTTATTGGGCCCACAATCGTTAATTAGGTCTCTCTTGGTCTGACCCAGTGCCTTAAGGCAGAAGAGAAAATAAAAGAAAAATTGCAATATCTCAGGCGTACCTTCGTAATGGGAACTTTCCTGGAGATTCAGGGCAAAGTACATGAGGAGCAAAGAACTTATTAAATATCTGATGAAGAATGCCAACCCAAAACGTTGCCTGTCCATTCCCCCAACAAGAGATAGTGTAAGAAAATAACTGCAGATGCTGGTACAAATCAAAGGTATTTATTCACAAAATGCTGGAGTAACTCAGCAGGACAGGCAGCATCTCAGGAGAGAAGGAATGGATGACGTTTCGGGTCGAGACCCTTCTTCAGTCTGAAGAAGGGTCTCGACCTGAAACGTCATCCATTCCTTCTCTCCTGAGATGCCCCCCACAAGAGATGCTGCTTGACCCGCAGAGTTCCTCCAACACTTTGTATTTTATTCAAGATTCCCACACCTGCAGTTCCCAGGGGTCTGCTTGAGGAGTTAAATCCATCACATTGGTTTGGAAGGGGGCGCTGAGAAGTGTAGGTGGCTGCAGGGTATTAGGCAGAGCGAATGGGCAAATGGAGGCCAGGGAATTGATGGGAACGTAGGAAGAATAAATGGGCTCGGTGGTGGATTAATGTTATTGAGAATTATTCACAAAATGCTGGAGTAACTCAGCAGGTCAGGCAGCATCTCAGGAGAGAAGGAATGGGTGACGTTTCGGGTCGAGACCCTTCTTCAGACTGATGTCGGGGGGGCGGGACAAAGGAAGGATATAGGCGGAGACAGGAAGACAGTTGAGAACGTGATGGCCGGCATGGGGCCAGTGGGCTGAAGGGCCTCGTTCTGTGCTGTACGGTCCCACGACTCAGCGGTACTTTCACAAGTGTGAGGTGGTCCACTCTGGAGGGAGGAACAATAATCTTTACCAACGAGGGACACTGTGTATCGTTCTGGGGATGTGACTTCGGGTCAGAGAGGCAGTGCAACGACTGAGGGAGATAAATAATGAGGTTGGGTTGTAGGGGACGAGAACTAGAGAGAGAACTAGCGAGAACTAGCACTTCAACTCCCCCTCCCATTCCCAGTCTGACCTTTCTGTCATGGGCCTCCTCCAGTGCCATAGTGAGGCCCACCGGAAATTGGAGGAACAGCACCTCATATTTCGCCTGGGCAGTTTGCAGCCCAGTGGTATGAACATCGACTTCTCCAACTTTAGATAGTTCCTCTGTCCCTCCCGTCCCCTCCTCCTTCCCAGATCTCCCTCTATCTTCCTGTCTCCACCTATATCCTTCCTTTGTCCCGCCCCCCTGACATCAGTCTGAAGAAGGGTCTCGACCCGAAACGTCACCCATTCCTTCTCTCCCGAGATGCTGCCTGACCTGCTGGGTCACTCCAGCATTTTGTGAATAAATTGGGTTGTAGGGACTTGCTGTCCTTCATAGAGGTTGAGGGGTGACCTGAGTTAGCGTTCATCTCTGTGCAGGAGATGGTGGTGTGGCTTTGACGCTCTCCTGCTTGGCGAGGGGAATGTCTCACCTTCAGTTGCATCTTCCACTGCGGCTGACTAAGACTCTCCTTGACATCCTGACCCTCCCACAGTTGTCACAGGTGACGTTGCCTCTGGCCGTTAGGCTGGGCAAGGTGTTTCTGTTGGCGTTGACCATTTGGTGGCGTTGACCCCTGGCCTCCAGGGTCATGAACCACTCGGTGTGGTGGTGCTTCATACCCACCTGGAGGTCCTCCTCCACCTCCCCCGGTCGGCAGCAGCCACTCCCCAGTGGTCAGTGGCGGCCAGGTGAACTAAGTCGGAGTTAGGGTTGCCAACTGTCCCGTATCAGCCGGGACATCCCGTATTTTGGGCTAATTTAGTTTGTCCCGTAGTAAGGTCGCCAACTTCCTCACTCCCAAATAAGGGACAAAGGGTGACGTCACCGCCCCGCGTCCCCACTCGACCTCACACAGCCAGCGGCCACGTGCTCCCGCTCCACCAATGGCGCTGGCTGGGTGAGGTCACGTGGGGGCATGGGGCGGTGACGTCACCCTTTGTTCCCGAGTTGGGCGTGAGGAAGTCGGCAACCCTAGTCTGAGTTGATTTGATGGGCCGAATGGCCTAATTCTGCTCCCAGAACTTATGAACTTATGACGTGAACTGGCAGAAGCCTTCACGAGAGACACCAAGGTCTCTCGTGATGACCTTGGTGTCTTGGTATCAAGATGCTATAAGGTTGCAGGGTGACTTGGACAGGTTGTGTGAGTGGGCGGATGCATGGCAGATGCAGTTTAATGTGGATAAGTGTGAGGTTATCCACTTTGGTGGTAAGAATAGGAAGGCAGATTATTATCTGAATGGTGTCAAGTTAGGAAAAGGGGACGTACAACGAGATCTGGGTGTCCTAGTGCATCAGTCACTGAAAGGAAGCATGCAGGTACAGCAGGCAGTGAAGAAAGCCAATGGAATGTTGGCCTTCATAACAAGAGGAGTTGAGTATAGGAGCAAAGAGGTCCTTCTGCAGTTGTACAGGGCCCTAGTGAGACCGCACCTGGAGTACTGTGTGCAGTTTTGCTCTCCAAATTTGAGGAAGGATATTCTTGCTATTGAGGGCGTGCAGCATAGGTTTACTAGGTTAATTCCCGGAATGGCGGGACTGTCATATGTTGAAAGACTGGAGCGGCTAGGCTTGTATACACTGGAATTTAGACAGATGAGAGGAGATCTTATCGAAAGATTATTAAGGGGTTGGACACGTTAGAGGCAGGAAACATGTTCCCAATGTTGGGGGAGTCCAGAACAAGGGGCCACAGTTTAAGAATAAGGGGTAGGCCATTTAGAACGGAGATGAGGAAAAACATTTTCAGTCAGAGAGTTGTGAATCTGTGGAATTCTCTGTCTCAGAAGGCAGTGGAGGCCAATTCTCTGAATGCATTCAAGAGAGAGCTAGATAGAGCTCTTAAGGATAGCGGAGTCAGGGGGTATGGGGAGAAGGCAGGAACGGGGTACTGATTGAGAATGATCAGCCATGATCACAATGAATGGCGGTGCTGGCTCGAAGGGCCGAATGGCCTACTCCTGCACCTATTGTCTATTGTCACCCTTTGTCCCTTAGTTGGGAGTGAGGAAGTTGGCAACCCTAGTCAGAGTAGATTTGATGGGCCGAATGGCCTAATTCTGTTCCCAGTACTTATGAACCTATGAAGTGAACTGGCAGAAGCCTTCACGAGAGACACCAAGGTCCAGCAATGTAACCTGAACATTCTGACTGGACGGTTTGGGAGAGAAAGCATGAAGCACTTTGTCACACAAAACACGGAAGACCCTGGAACACACTCCCCCAGAGGCCCACGATGAGTAATGTATCCCTAAAACTAAAAACGAAACGAAATATTCTGAGTTCCTAACATGCAAACTTTTACCATCGGCCATTCTGACGCCTTACTTCATTGTGTTTATTAATAATTCCACATAACTGGCATATAATTGCTATGTCACGTGCTTGAAAACTTTCATTTGTAAATAGCTGTTTCAATCTTGATTATGCAACGCCAGTTAATGGACTTGTCCCACAGATGTCAAATGAGAAAGAATCAAGCTGGTTTCCTTTGGGAAGATTAATTATTCCTTGAGCCCATTATCAGTAACTACAGGATACACACAGAGACCAAGGAACCTGTAGCCATGGCAGGTCATTTATTAAGTTCTCGCACTGAAGAGGAGATTATGTTACATTAAAAAAAATTGGCCAACACAGTTGGGTCAGTCCAAGTTCAAATATCCAGCATTTAACACTTTTGAAATGGCACCATCCTTCTGTAGTTCCCAAATAATACCAACAGCTAACAGCAAGAATACAAATCGAAGGTACGTATTTCACAAAATGCTGGAGTAACTCAGCAGGTCAGGCAGGCAGCATCTCAGGAGAGAAGGAATGGGTGACGTTTCGGGTCGATACTGAAGAAGGGTCTCGACCCGAAACGTCACCCATTCCTTCTCTCCTGAGATGCTGCCTGACCTGCTGAGTTACTCCAGCAGTTTGTGGAAAAATAAAAGCAAGAATACAAACATCAATCGCAGGGTTACATTGCGTCTCAGTTTCAGACTTGATGGGATCTCAGGATCCTTGGTTAACCCTCTCTCTTCAACTGGCATCATGCAGGTGCCAGGCTCAGACAATATAGGACATCACTGAAAGGTCAAAGTCTTCACCACCTTGCCCCCTAATCTGCAGGCCCCTCTCTCATTCTCCACAACTGGAGATGGAAGGCATCTATCTCTCTCCCATCACACCTGCTTTCTGATGCTTTTTAAAATATTATCTTCCTCAACACCTCTTCATGTAGACACAAAAAACTGGAGTAACTCAGCGGGGTCAGGTAGCTGGAGTAACTCAGCGGGGTCAGGTAGCTGGAGTAACTCAGCGGGGTCAGGTAGCATCTCTGGAGAGAAGGAACGGGTGACGTTTTGGGTTGAGACCCTTCTTCAGTCTCGACCCGAAACATCACCCATTCCTTCTCTCCTGAGATGCTGCCTGACCTGCTGAGTTACTCCAGCATTTTGTGAAATAAATACCTTCGACACCCTTCTGAAGATTCCTTCTCTCCAGAGATGCTGCCTGTCCCGCTGAGTTACTCCAGTTTGTTGTGTCTATCTTTGGTTTAACCCAGCATCTGTAGCTTGTTCCTACACCTCTTTAGAACATAGAACTGTACAGCACAGGAACAGGCCCTTCGGCCCACAATGTGTGCACTGAACGTAATGCCAAGCCAAACTAATCTCTTCCTCTGTACATGATCTATTTCTCTCCATTGATGTGCCGATGTAAAATCCTCTTAAAGGACACTATTGTATCTGCCTTCACCATCCACCTGGTATGTTCCAGGCACAGACCATAGTCATAGAAACATAGAAACATAGAAAATAGGTGCAGGAGTAGGCCATTCGGCCCTTCGAGCCTGCAACGCCATTCAATATGATCATGGCTGATCATCCAGCTCAGTAACCTGTACCTGCCTTCTCTCCATACCCCCTGATCCCTTTAGCCACAAGGGCCACATCTAACTCCCTCTTAAATATAGCCAATGAACTGGCCTCAACTACCTTCTGCGGCAGAGAATTCCACAGACTCACCACTCTCTGTGTGAAGAAATGTTTTCTCATCTCGGTCCTAAAAGACTTCCCCCTTATCCTTAAACTGTGACCCCTGGTTCTGGACTTCCCCAACATCGGGAACAATCTTCCTGCATCTAGCCTCTCCAACCCCTTAAGAATTTTATATGTTTCAATAAGATCCCCCCTCAGTCTTCTAAATTCCAGCGAGTACAAGCCCAGTCTATCCAGTCTTTCTTCATATGAAAGTCCTGCCATCCCAGGGATCAATCTGGTGAACCTTCTCTGTACTCCCTCTAAGGCTAGAATGTCTTTCCTCAGATTAGGAGACCAAAACTAATCACGTAGAAAAACTAGTCCATGTAGAAAACTTGCCCAGCACATCTCCTGTAAACTTTGCCCCCTTGTTCCTAAATCTATGCCTTCTAGTTTGGACAGGTGCATGAATAAGGTTGGTTTAGAGGGATATGGGCCAATCGCAGGCAGATAGGACCACTGCAGATGGGCCACATTGGTCAAGTGGGCCGAAGGGCCTGTTCCCATGCTGTTTGACTGTGTCCCTCTATGACTCCAGTCTTTGACATATCCACCTTGGGTAAAAGGTTCGATGGGATAGTCCCAGCCTCAACTACCTCCTCTGGCAGCTTGTTCCATACACCCACCACCCTTTGTGTGTTAAAGCTACCCCCTCAGATTCCTATTAAATGTTTTCCCCTTCACCTTGAACCTATGTCCTCTGGTCCTCGATTTACAAACTCTGGGCAAGAGACTGTGTGCATCTACCCGATCTATTCCTCTCATGATTTTACACATGCGCAGGCAGAGAAGATTAGTTTGTCTTGGCATCTAGGACCGAGGTGAGAAAGTTTTTTTTCACACAGAGAATGGTGAATCTGTGGAATTCTCGGCCACAGAAGGTAGTTGAGGCCAGTTCATTGGCTATATTTAAGAGGGAGTTAGATGTGGCCCTTGTGGTTAAGGGATCAGGGGGTATGGAGAGAAGGCAGGTACGGGATACTGAGTTGGATGATCAGCCTTGATCATATTGAATGGCGGTGCGTACAGGCTCGAAGGGCCGAATGGCCTACTCCTGCACCTATTTTCTATGTTTCTATCATGTTCGGCACAGACATTGTGGGCCGAAGGGCCTGTCCCTGTGCTGTGCTGTTGTCTGTGCCGAGCGTCGTTGAGCATTAAGTGGTCAGGTGGTCGCAGCGCTGTGTATTGTTACTGAGATTCTCTTTGCCTCCACTGCCAGCAGGGGGAGAGAGGCCGTGAAATGGAGCTGCTGTCCACCCCCCACGACATCAAGATCACCAGCATCACCTGCGACTCCTTCAAGATCTGCTGGGAGACCGACGTGAAGGACAGGGAGCGCATCACGCACTACTTTGTGGACCTCAACAAGAAGGAAAACAAGGATTCCAACAAATTCAAGCACAGGGTAAGTAAGCTTGCTCTCTGCAACCATCGTCCCTCAAAGATCATCCGTGAATCGGATACGAAGAAGGTCAGTGGTTTCAAGTCTCCATCACTGACACACAGTTAGAGTCGTACAGCATGGAAACAGGCCCTTAGAGAAACATAGAAACATAGGTGCAGGAGTAGGCCATTCGGCCCATTCAATATGATCACGGCTGATCATCTAAAATCAGTACCCCCTTCCTCCTTTCTCCCCCATATCCCTTGATATCCCACGTCACGGTGGCACAGCGGTAGAGTTGCTGCCTTACAACGAATGCAGCGCCGGAGACTCAGGTTCGATCCTGACTACGGGCGCCATCTGTACGGAGTTTGTACGTTCTCCCCGTGATTTGCGTGTGTTTTCTCCGAGATCTTTGGTTTCCTCCCACACTCCAAAGACATACAGGTATGTAGGTTAATTGGCTGGGCAAATGTAAAAAATTGTCCCTAGTGTGTGTAGGATAGTGTTAGTGTGCGGGGATCGCTGGGCGGCACGGACCCGGTGGGCCGAAGGGCCTGTTTCTGCGCTGTGTCTCTGTATCTCTAAATCTAAATTCTGTTAGCCCAAAGAGTCAAATCTAACTCTCTCTTGGAAACATCCAGTGAATCGGCCTCCGCTGCCTTCTGTGGCGGAGAATTCCACAGATTCACAACTCTCTGGGTGAAAAGGTTTTTCCTCATCTCAGTCCTAAATCCTTCTGCCCAACTTGTCCATTGAACAAAGAGCGCTCCAAGTGGGCCAGTGTTACCGGCACCAACGTTTAGGGCAAGTCGTCTCACAGCCGTGGTCATACAGCACGGTTACTGGGCCTGCCCAACCCAGATGCCCCGTCTATGGCGGCAGCCATTGGTGGAGCGGGAGCACGTGGCCGCTGGCTGGGTGAGGTCACGTGGGGGCGCGGGGCGGTGACGTCACCTTGTCCCGAGCGGGAGCACGTGGCCGCTGGCGGGGTGAGGCCACGTGGGGGCGCGGGGCGGCGACGTCACCCTTTGTTCCGTATTTGGGAGCGAGGAAGTTGGCAACCCTACTTCCAGGGCGAGCTAAGACTCCAGCTCCCGGATTCTGGAACGGTGATGAGAGAGTCAATATGCCAGTGGAGGCTGGTACACCATTAGCTGCCCTCTTCACCACGGGTGAAGGCGTCGATAGCTTTGCCAGCTGCCGCAGAGTAATCCCTCCTCATGAGCAGCAGATGGGAAGCAGCATGAATGTCCTTCCTTGTGACCCAACAGCCCGCAAACGCTGGCCATCTGAAACGACGGCAGAAATCGCTGCAAACACTCTGCCAGCCAGGCGGCAACTGAGGAGGGCGACACTGAATTAGCAATGTTTCATCAGCTAAGCTCATTCCCACTTTTCCACGGGGGATCGCTGGTCGGCACGGGCTCGGTGGGCCGAAGGGCCTGTTTCCATGCTGTGCCTCTAAGCTCTAAACTTCATCCCGTTGGGTTGTAAGCTACCCAAGTGGAAAATGTGGTCAAATGGGATCAATGCAGTGGCTTTTACCCAGAGTAGGGGAATCAAGAAGCAGAGGACATAGATTTAAGGTGAGAGGGGAAAGCTTTAATAGGAACACGATAGGCAACCTTTTTACACAAAGGGTGGTTGGTGTGTGGAACGGGCTGCCAGGGGAGGTAGTTGAGGCAGGTACTGTACGTTAAAGAAACATTTGGACAGGTAAGTGGATAGGAAAGGTTTAGAGGGATATGGGTGAAACGCAGGCAAGTGGGACTAGTGTAGATGGGGCATGTTCATCGGCGTGGGCAAGTTGGGCCATTGGACCTGTGTCCACGCTGTCTGCCTCTAAGACTCCACTTTGTTCCTGCACTTTGTTCCTCCAGTTTGCACCTTGCCTCGCTAACAATAACTTGAACAGTTCAGACTCTGGAGGCTCTGGGCGCTCCACAGCCGCCCGCTGATCTCTCTCACGCTGAGCTGCTGCCCCCTGCCGTGCCGTGGCATGCTGCTGCCAGCACTGAGCCCGTGTCAGGCCAGACATCGTCTGCAGACAGTAGACAGCAGGGAAGGTGCAAGCACACGGAGACAGCAAACCTGTGCACCCCCCCTCCGGGTGTGTGTGTGTGTGTGTGAGTGTGTGTGCGTGCGTGCGTGTGTGTGAGTGTGCGTGCATTTGTGTGTGTGCGGGTGTGTGTGTACCTGGATGTGTGTGTGTGTGCGCATGTATGCGTGTACGTGTGTGTGTGTGTGTGTGTGTGTGTGTGTGTGCGTACGTGTGCGCGTGTGTGTACGTGTGTGTGTGTGCGTACGTGTGCGCGTGTGTGTACGTGTGTGTGTGTGTGCGCATGTATGCGTGTACGTGTGTGTGTGTGTGCGCATGTATGCGTGTACATGTGTGTGTGTGTGTGTGCGTGTGCGCGTATGTGTGTGTGTGTGCGTGCATGTGTGCGTGCGTGTGTGCGTGTGTGTACTTTAGCGCGTATGTGTCTGCGTGTGTGTCTGCGTGTGTGCGTGTGTGGTGTGTGCGTGTGTGTGCGCGTGTGTGTGCCATCAACCCCAGCAGACCTCCCCCACTCTCTGAGACCACATGGCTGGGGAGAGGGGAGGGGGGAGAGGGTAGTGGGGAGGGGGGAGAGGGGGGAGGAGAGAGGGAGGAGAGAGGAGGGGGGAGAGGGGAGGAGGGAAAGGGGAGAAGGGAGAGGGGATAGGGAAGAGGGGAGGGGGGAGAGAGGAGGGGGAGAGAGGAGGGGGGAGAGGGGAGAGGGGAGGGGGGAGAGGGGAGGAGGGAAGGGGGAGAAGGGAGAGGGGATAGGGAAGAGGGGAGGGGGAGAGAGGAGGGGGGAGAGGGGAGAGGGGAGGGGGGAGAGGGGAGGGGGGAGGGGGAGAGGGGAGGGGGAGAGGGGAGGGGGAGAGGGGAGGGGGAGGGGAGGGGGGGAGAGGGGAGAGGGGAGGGGGGGAGGAGGGGAGGGGGAGAGGGGAGGGGGAGAGGGGAGGGGGAGAGGGGAGGGGGAGGGGAGGAGGAGAGAGGGAGGAGAGAGGGGAGGGGGGAGAGGGGAGGGGGGCGAGGGGAGAGGGGAGAGGGGAGAGGGGAGAGGGGAGAGGGGAGAGGCCATCTCAAGTCCCCCCTGCAGCTCTTGAACGGAGAAAGGGGGCTGAGACTGTGTCTTAGATGTAGACAGGCTGAGTCTGTGGGTGCCACCCTCTGCCTCTGCTTACACTTACTGATGCAACCTGTTCCTGTCTACTTGTACTGACATCTCCCACGTTACCCAGCACACTAACAGCGTCGAGTGTCACAAATTGATTTGTTGCATAAAGGTCCAATTCACACGGGATTTGGATAAAATCCTCCACAAACGACCCTGAAGAGTCGTCAGCGATTTAACTCCAACCTGTTACTCACTCTCCCCGAGACCCATATTTCCCTTTACTCCCCCCTCTTTCCTCTTGCCCCCATATCCCCCCCTCTTGTTTCACATTCCATTCCTCCTAGAGTTGCCAACTTCCTCACTCCCAAATAAGGGACAAAGGGTGACGTCACCGCCCCACGCCCCACGTATAAGATTATTAAGGGGTTGGACATGTTAGAGGCAGGAAACATGTTCCCAATGTTGGGGGAGTCCAGAACCAGGGGCCACAGTTTAAGAATAAGGGGTAGGCCATTTAGAACGGAGATGAGGAAAAACTTTTTCAGTCAGAGAGTTGTGAATCTGTGGAATTCTCTGCCTCAGAAGGCAGTGGAAGCCAATTCTTTAAATGCATTCAAGAGAGAGCTAGATAGAGCTCTTAAGGATAGCGGAGTCAGGGGGTATGGGGAGAAGGCAGGAACGGGGTACTGATTGAGAATGATCAGCCATGATCACATTGAATGGTGGGTGCTGGCTCGAAGGGCCGAATGGCCTCCTCCTGCACTTATTGTCTATTGTCTATTGACCTCACCCAGCCAGCGGCCACGTGCTCCCGCTCCACCAATGGCGGAAGCCATTGGTGGAGCGGGAGCACGTGGCCGCTGGCTGGGTGAGGTCACGTGGGGCGCTGGGCGGTGACGTCATCCTTTGTCCCTTATTTGGGAGTGAGAAAGTTGGCAACCCTACTAATGCGGGACAAGGGCGGTCCTGTACGGGACAAACTCATTTAGCCCAAAGTACGGGATGTCCCGGCTGATACGGGACAGTTGGTGACCCCCTAACTCCTCCTCCTCTCCTTATCTGACCCCTCTTTGCCTCCTATCCACATCGACCCTTTGTCATTTACTCCACCCATCGGCTAATCGAACATTCCACCCCTGTATCCACCTATCACTCCCAGGCTTTTCCCCACCCAACTTCTCTTCTCCAGCTTTCTCCCCCCCCCACTCCAATCAGTCTGAAGAACCCCGATCCCAAATATCACATGGAATAATAACTCTGAACATGAACCCTAACATAGAAACTGCAGATGCTGGTTGATACACAAAAGGACACAAAGTGCTGGAGTAACTCAGCGGGTCAGGCAGCATCTCTGGAGAACATGGATAGGTGACGTTTCACAGAGTGCTGGAGTAACTCAGCGGGTCAGGCAGCATCTCTGGAGAACATGGATAGGTGACGTTTCACAGAGTGCTGGAGTAACTCAACGGGTCAGGCAGCATCTGTGGAGAACATGGATAGGTGACGTTTCTGATGGGAACCCTCAGAACAAAAGGAGATGAGGAGTATTTTCTTTTTATCCAGAGGGTGAGGAATCAGTGGAATTCATTGCCACATAAGCCAAATCTTTGGGTGTTTTTAAAGCAGAGATTTACAGGTATTTATTTAGTAAGGGCGTCAAA